>NC_056731.1:533267471-533386320 GCF_019279795.1 Protopterus annectens
TAAAATGTATCATACTCAAAGTGGTTTCCCCAAATGAAACATCTTCCTCAGAGGTATCCGGGGAGAGGGGAATACTTGTCATCTGAGAACACATCTAATTCAGGTGAGTGGATTTGTGAGGAGTATGCTATGGAATGATCATCAGAATCTGAAGCCCCATTCTCATTCTCAGAGGAATGACTCCAACATAACCTATAAGGAGTGGGGGGAGGAGAAGAAAAGGAAGGAGGCTTGACAGCCTTAACGGCCTTGAATAGGTCCTGAGAGAAGATTATCTGCTCCTTCCTCCCTAGAAGTCTGGGAGGGAATACGCTTCATCTTTTGCCCTTTTTTTTGGGGGGGGGGCATGACATCTACTTGAACTAATCGTGCAGGCTCCGAGCACTGACATACCTCAATAAGAGATACCAGTATCTCTTCCCTTACTAAGATCTGAGGGATACCTTTTGGGTCTTTTGAGATAATGATATGCATTTTACCCTTCTCCGTCCTACCTGCTTAAGCAGTCACCTAGAACATGCTTTTCTCAGATGCCATTCAGGCCACCGGCAGGGTTATGGTAGACGACATCTGAGGAAGTGTTAGCTGTACTACAGGTTCGGCAACCTCAGCAGGTATTTCTAAATCAAACTGGGCAGACTGAACTTCAGGCTTAGGCCTCGAGTGTTTTCTTGGAATGTACAGTACATCAGATATGGAGGGGCCCATCTTTTTTGGCTTGAGCTAATCACTTAAATGCTCGTCTTGAAGAAAGCATTCAATGATGATGACAAACACAAACATGAAGTCTGGGTATGAAGGACGCAGATGAAACAAGATTTGTAATCATGCTCTGTACCTAAACAATAAAGGCACTAAGAGGTCTTTCTAGGGCATCTGCTTATTTCACTCACACTTTCCTATTTGACATCTAGCACAATCAGTGATCAACACAGTAAACCAGACAAGGAAGGTTCCCCAATGGGACACTTACCCAGACCAGTGAAGGTTTACAGTACAAACAACCAAGTTAAGATGAGACCAAGGGGTGCGAGACCTGTGTTTGAACTGGCAACAAGATAGTCTGGGGATTTACAGTCCTATATACACTTACGTAGCCCAATGCTCATGGGCAATTATACGTTGGACATATGGCACCTAGAAGATTTTAGGCTTTGGAACCCCAGCTGGACATCAACAGTGAAAAACACAACCATTTAGAATACAGTAATTTTAGTCAGGTGATCTAACAGAGTGTTGAGGGAGTGATGCAATATTCTAACATGAGAGTGATTAACAAGCAGACTACATTTGAAAAACACAATATTAACAGAATTTTTTTAGGCAATATTATCCAAAATGTATATGTTAAGTTCAATATTGCTGGAGGTAGAATCTTTCTATGCCGCAAGTAAAAATATATACTACAGCTGCATAACTAGGGAAACTAGAGAGAGAGAGATTGTGAGTGAGAGTGTGAGTGTGTGTACGCACTGATGCACTATTAATGGGAGCACAACTAACAGGCAAATTATATTTAAAAAGGGCACTATTAAACTGGGGCCACAGTCTTTAGTGGAGTTAGCAGGCTGGTGCTATGTCCCAAGTCGTATGTGCAAATGGTTAGTGATCAGTACAGCAAAAGGTCAAATGCCAATAAAATCACTTGAGAGGACTTAAGATTATTTATAGCAGTGACTTAAAAGCACTAACATACAGGGCTGGTAATGCAGGCTGAAATCTTTGCTTATCCTCTGTGCAGGCAACTTTTGTTCTTGTAGCCTCATTAATGACTGCCGTCACAGTTGGAAACAATGCACATTAACAGGAAGAATTGTGGCTGCTTGATAGCTGGGGGCTATCAGAGATTTTTACCTACGTTTGTCTTTTTTGTTCCAAAGACCATATCTTTTTTTGCCACAGACAATGCTCTTCAAGCAAAGTCGGAGGTGTCTGTAGTTAAAGACTGTGATGGAACTGGAAGGGAAAATGAGGAGACCTGGACTAAGACAAAACTGGTTTCTCCACCAAAGTTGTTCCCTTTTCACAAATCCTAAAACAGGAATCTGGAATGATAGGGGATGTTGACGTTGGGACCATAATGATTTTAGATGCCACTGAATTTTACCCATGTGGAGTCTGGCCTAAAGGAATCATGAGAATCCTGGATACCATGAATCCTACTATGCTGAGATATTAACTTGCCTTGGCTTGAGCAGAAAACTCAGGACTAGTTTTAGATATGATTTTTTTCTGTGGAAGACAAACTCTTTGAATTGATATCTACGAAACACCAAAGAAAAACAATCCTGTGAGAAGGGGTCAAGCAAAACTTTTGGATGTCCTCCTGAAACCTCAGTATGTGCAGGAGATCTCTCACCCAAGTGAGAGATTCCTGGCACTTTGAAAAAGATGCTAAAAATAAGCAAGTTGCCTAATTAAAGAAAAATGTGAATACCTTGCAGTCTACAGTAAGCTACAATTGAAGTTAGGTACTTTCTGAATACCCTAGGAGCAGTGGATAACCTTAGGGATAATGCAGAGAACTTGAAGTGTAGTCTAAACATAGAAAACATAAAAAAAAATAACTTATGAAATCTGGTGCTACAGGAATGTGACAAGCATCTTTTAAATCTAGGGTCAGTAATAAACTCAAATGAGGAATGCTTACCCAGACACCAAAAGTAGTTTAACAACTTTAAAACAGGAAAAAAAATTAACTTAGTTTTAACAACTTTTTCCCTCAAAAAGTTAAAAGCAACAAAGTCACTGGACAATTGATAGAAAAACTTTTTCCTATTTTAAAAGTAGAACTTTTTCATTAAATGTTAACTTTCTTTCAAGCAATGGAGAAGCATTAGCTGATTGTCAATCCTCAAAAGCCCACAAGAGGAGCACACACACATATATGCACATGAACCCACACCACCGCAACTTAGTCAACAAAACATTTTCCTCATCTGTACAATGGAAAGAAAGAAATTGGGGACAAAAAGGTAAAGACAATTACAAAGATATGCATCTATAGTACTACAGATTACTTACAAATGCAGTTCTGGGAGCTGGGGTAGGAGCTGCATGGCTTGCATCACTAGCTGCTGACACGCTTCCGACACCGGCAGTCTGGTATGCAGGCACTGCTAAAGACGGAGCACTGGGCTCTCGTGCGATACTTTGCTGCAAATCCCTAAGTCAGACAAGAACATGTTACTACAATAAGTAATTCTGGCAATACTTTAAACACATAAGCTCTGTAAAGTAGATTATCCCTGTTGTGCTCTGTAAAGTGGATTATCCTTATCGTAGCCAATCCATTTTGCTATTCTAATACAAAAACAACGGAAGTAAATGCAAACAAAAAATGTGGCATGATAATTCTAACAGAAACAGAAAGGTACGTCTGATACAAAGCCCTGAACAATTCAATTGGTTAGTTTGTCAGCATTCTCCTCCTAGCGCACACATTAAAGATGATCTTAGCAGGCTTCCCCATGAAGTACTTGAGCATGGCACCTCTTGATTTTTTACCCAGTCAAAGGAAACACTAACAAACCACTATTCATATCCATTCTGTAGCCTCATGATGTTACCTAGACAGCTGCTTTCCATACTTGTTGTATACATATTTTGCTAAAAGCTAAGTGTAGTTGGAAGAGGTCAAAAAGCTAGTATTTAGCATTCAGTGCAAAGATAAGTCTAAGGAATAAAATTTACCATCAGATGGACTATCCAAGACAGTGGCAAGAAACTAGCATCTGTTAAAAGCAGCAGTCATTTCCAAGTACTAGTAAAAACCTAAAAAAAAGTGACTTTAATGTTTACAATTTTTGGATTTGTTTTAATTTTTACTGCACCTGTTTAGGTCAAGGTCCACTACAACACAGAAACACAGAGTCAACTACAGCAGCTTCATTCTACATTTTCTGCTATGCCATTTTTTTTTCTCTTTGCACTAACCAGATAAAGATAAGCCAAAAGGATGAAAAGAAGAACTCTTTACCCAAGGCAGAAATTCAGAAGTTTAAAAGCTAAAATGGAAGTACCAGCAACATGAAAACACTAAGGAAATCCATCTTTGAAAGATGATCTAAGATACTATTTAAATATACAAAAATAAAGTTGTCTGTCCATGAACTAGAAGAAAAAAGAAAGACGGGCTAAAATAGAACTTCAATCTCCGAGCTGGAAGACAGAATAATGAATTAACATTCGATATCTACTAAAATGTTACAGAAAAAAAACTGGGTTAACAGGCACAGTCGGACACAAAACCTGCTTATTCAACATCTTTCTGAGATATTTAGTCAAAACTTTATTGACTTAAGCTGTGCAAGAATTTTTTTTCAGATCTAAATAATTCAACCACCACAGACATGATATTATGGTACAGTGTGCATACTGTACCCTTTGTGTCCCTGCTTCAGCTCAGACTCCATGAAAGGCCTACAACAAAAGATGAATTTTTGAACATAATACTGCAATTTTCAGAGCTGTAACCTAAGCAAGGTTACACCTTGAATGTATAGTTGTGTAAAATCTTACCATAACAGAAGATGTCCTTCTCTTCACTGAAGTAGTATTCATAACTTAAGGGATCACTTGCCAAGAACAGCCCGATGTCCGGCCAGTATACCAAAGCCTTTAGTACTTATAGGCACTGTATGTCACAAGTACACTCCCTGTGTAAGGACTAGGGCATAAAGGCGACATATGGAAGCGCATAATCAGAACTCAAAAAGACCCAGGAGGAAGAGAATGTTCCTAGGGACAAGAAACACGTGCATCCAGACAGAGGAAAAACAAGAGACCCGCAACCAGGACAGCAAGAAAGTACAGGCTAGAGGAGAGGGGGAAGGAAGGAGGGAGGGATGGAGTGAATACTGCAGCAGTAACGAGAAAAGCCAGCTCTGGCCCTGGAAATAACATCCAACTTGTTAAACTTAGTGAAGGTATGAACGTAAAACCATGTAGCAGCCTCAAGAATGTAACTTGCATTCAGCCCCTTGAAAAAAGCACCAGAGGAGGAAACAGCCCTGGTAAAACAAGTCTTTACAGAGGATGAAAGACACTTCCCATGAAAAGAATAACAAAAGTAAATAGCCTTAGAAATCTGGGATGAGATGGTTTTCTTAGAAACAGACAAACCCAAAGACCTGGGATGAAAGTTTTTCAGTTTTGTGAATCTCCTTACTTATCTGAATATCGGAGCTGTTTATGCAAATCCAAGGTGTGAAGTACATTCACACTGGCAGACTGTGGAAAAGGAAAAAAAGGAAGGCAAAAGAATAGACTGATTAAGAGACAACTCACCGAACATCTTGGACATAAAAGGAAGGAATATTGTGAAGAGAGACCCTGTCATTGTGAGAAACTAAAACAGGAGGAAAAGCCATGAGAGCCTGAAGCTCAGAAATTCTCTAAGCTGAAGTGAGCTCTAAAAGAACAACAGTCTTCCAAATGCAATGTCGTGATTTTTCAAGAACAAAACTGAGGTCCCAGGAAGGCAGAACTGGCTTCCTGGGTGGCCTAATATGAAAGACTCCTTTAAGAAACTGCTTGACCTCAAATCTAGAGGACAGAGGAAGTGCGAAGGGCAGACAAGAAGAAATTGCTGACAGGTCAGCTTTACTTGAAGAATATGACAACCCAGCATGGAGCAGATCACACAAATAAGAGACAATCATAGGAACCTGCAGTGAGATAAGGGTTCCTGGTTTCGAAAGAGGCACCAGATAGAAAATCTTTTCCATTTGGACAAATATGATTACCTGGCAGTGGGTTTCCTGGCCTCCGGCTGGACCTGATGCATGTCCTCAGAAAAAAGGTCCTAAAAGGGATCAAAATCCTATTACACACAGCTTCAGTTGAAGTGTGGACAAGTAAGGATGGATAAGAGACCCCTTCGCCTTGTGTGAGAAGGTCCACCTGATGAAGTAACTTGTGGTGATTGCTCCTGGACAAGTGAGAAGGAAGGGGGGAACCAATGCTGTTTGGGCCAAAACAAAGTCACCAGCAAAATTTTGGGGGAGTCTTGCCTGATCTTGTGCAAGACTCTCACAACAAGAGGGAAGGCATACAGAAACATCCACTTCCAAGGAAGACAGGGCATCCACTTTCCAAACGAGATGACCTGGGACTCTCAAACAGAATAGAGAAAGTTATCTGTTCAGAGGGGAGTCAAAAAGATCTACACTGGGCTACAAGGGAATGTAAGCTGCCTGAAGAGTCACTTGATACTGGACAGCTAAATCCCAGATATGAAGAGCTAGTCTGCAAAGAGGACAAGGTGTTGTACCCCCTTGCCTGTTGGCATACCACATCACAGTGGTATAGTACGTGAAAATCTTAAGGGGCCCAGGATGAAAGAGAGAATGAAAAGCCTGAAGAGCCAGAACCAGGGCCCTCATCTCCTTTACGTTGTTGTGGTCTGACCTCTGATGGAGAGGCTAAAGACCCTGAACTGAGAGAGCTGAAGGACATCCTCATCCCCTGTCTGAAGTATCTATAAAGCGATCTTGAATCAGAGCTGGAACTTGGAAATTCAGCTCCTGGTTGAGTGTGAGTTGATGAACTCACCACTGAAGCTCGAGCTTGAGACAAGGGAGGAAGGGGACTGCGAAGTCTAGGGAGTGCCAATGTTGAAGCCATACTGCCCTGAGGTACTGGTGTAGCATTCTCATATGGAGCCTGGCCAGAGGAAGCATGACAATGAGAATGGTGGAAGCCATAAACTCGTGAGTCTTGAGAAAGTCCCTGGCTGTGACTGAATCCAGGGAAAGAAGAGACTGGAAAAAGGCAATAGAAAACAGCGTCTTAGGAACAGGCAGTGATGCCAGCATGGGGATGACCTGGATCCTACAACCAAGAAAAACAATCCTGAGAAGAGGTCAGAACTGATTTTTGAAAGTTTATGGTGAACCTCAGGCTCTTTGACAGGAAAATAGCAAACTAGAGATCCTGAACCAGAGCTTGGGGTGAGGAAGAAGATATGAACCCTTCTCAGCCTCTAGAAAGCAACTGGAGAGAGGCATTTGATGAGGATCCTTTGGCCAGTAGAAAGGCCAAAGGGCAAAGCAGAGAACTGAAAATGCAAGGAAGTAACACAAACTTAAAAACTTCCTGAAAAGGGAATGGATGGGGCTATGAAAGTAGGCATCCTTGAGATCTAGAGAGACCAGAAAGACCTGGGAAGGAAGTTGGGGAATAAGATGTGAAGAGACAATATCTGAAAGGAAGGAATCCTGAGAAAGGTGTTGAGCTGGGAAAGGTCGAGAATTGGTCTACAAGTGCTCTCCTTCCTGGGAACCAGAAATATACTGCAGTAAAACCCCTCCCTACCTGGGCAAGGGGGGGGTACAGCTTGAATTGTGTCCTGGACCAAAAGGAGAATGAAGCACCTCTGGAAAGAAAGGAAGCTGTTCACAAGGAGGTTGAGGGATGCCCAAAATGGGAGGAAGGGATTTCCAAACCATGAAATACCTTTGGTGGATAACATACAGAACCCCAAGAGTCTGTGGTGATTCTCAAACAGTCTGTAAAGGGACAGGGAAAGATGAACAAATAAAGGGACCCGACCGAGGGAAAAGCAAATTGTCCAATAAATCCTGGCTTGTCCTGAAAGACAATTTCTGGTAAGTAGGTGTTTGAGTCAACTTAGCAAAAAGTATACTTTTAGAACCCTTTTTGCCTTTGGGTGAAGGATGAGACAAACCTGCCTACAAAAGCTAATTTGGAAGGGTAATTCCTTTGAAAGTATGGAACTGGAGAAACAAACATGTTTCAGCTCCAGAAAGGCCCTGTTCTTATCCTGGAGAGCCTTAAAAAGGTCAGCAGCAGCACCAAAAACATTTTAACTATCCATTGATGCATCCAACAATTTGCAAGGCCTGAATACAAAGGCACGAGTCACGCCTCATGACAGAATCAAATACTGCGCCCTGGAAGAAGCAATCAGCAGCATCATAACTGCACTTAACAGAAGGGTAGGCAACTTCAGAGGTGGAACCCAACAAGTAAAGGGCAGAAGCCTTCCATCAGCCTCTGGAAGATGAGGGATTACCTGAAGAAACCTGAGGAAGGATAAAGTGGCTACAGTATAAACCTTCTTGCCTAGCCTCTCCATGGCCTACCACTCTTCTCCGAGCGAAGTAGCTTGGTAGAGGGGGCAAAAGCTTGGGTTTGTGTAAACAGACAGACACTACAGAAGGATCAGCAGGGTATCTGTACAAGAATTTATGTGAATCAGGCACCTTGTAAAACCTGTCAAGTTTCTTGGGAGCTGGGGGCTGAGAATCAGGAGCTATAGAAGCTGCTAAGAAAGTACCCAGAAGGGCAGCCAGAAGAGGGGAACAGCAAGTTTGGGAGACTCCATTTTAAGAAGCTCATAATACCTCTTCTAGATATCCGAAACTGCAGAGCAATCCTACTTAAAGGATTCCATCATACGGGTACCTGTGTCCCAAAGATGAGGCCCTCTGAAGGGGAATCTGGACTAATGGAATCCTCTTCCAATGAATCATAATTCCCAAGGTCTGTTAAGAGGAGTGGAAGACCAAGGAAGGATAGACACAGACACCCCTTAAGGAGGCTTTAAGGCCATTAAAGAATTAAACAACCCCTGAGTAAAATCCTGACATTCATGTTGGAGATCCTTAACTGCAGGGGAAAGATGCTTGGTTTTCGGTTTCTTTTTCAGTGAGATGTCTGCATGAAACACCCAAGGAAGGTCAGACCCTTGGTAACACTAAATAAGCTCAGTAGGGACCTCCTTTACTCGCTAAAATCTGTGGAATCCCTCCTCAGTTCCTCAGATATAATCAGCCTAGGTCCTTCCCCTCAATGTCTGAAGCAGACATTTGTAAAGCCTCAGAGGACATGCCAGGAGTAGGATCTATGTCAGCCTCCAACAGGGTCATGGCAAAGGAATCCGAAGCAACCACTGGTCAATCCTATGGACTTCGAAAGATACGCCTGGGGGTGGGTGGACAGAACCTGCATCAGGCCTAAGTTTTTTGACCTTTTTCTTGGCAGACGGTTGACCCTCGAGATGGGAAGACTTTGCCATAGCACCTTGAGCGAACAGCTTAAGACATTGTTTTTCTAGGTAAATAGATAAGGAGGAGAGATGACTATGTAAGGTCTTAGGGACAAATGCTGGGCAGAGAGAACACTGTGTATGGTCGTGGGAAATACATTCAGACTGAAGCTCGACTGGTGGCAAAGAAGCTCTGAGTGTGTGAATCTGTATGTCACCTTTATGCCCTATGCCTTGCGTGGGGAACTTACTTGTGAAATACAGCACTATAAGTACTAAACACTTTGACATACTGGCTGGACTTTGGGCTATCCTTGCCAGGAGATCCCCAAGGTTATTTATACTGCAAACAGTGATATAGGACATATGCTGTGTTTCGCAGGACTTAAAATATGAGATGAAACATGAGAGACTATAACCATCCTAATTAAAAAGTTTCTCTAATTTCTTAACATGATGCCCAGTAGCTCTTTAGTTTTCCACATATGGATTTCAATCACATATTTAGATATTCCCAGGAACTCCAAAGTAGACACTACAGGTCTGTTCTGAAAAATACCTCTCTCCTCTGTGATGCTGCTCTAGCACTTGCAAAATTTTTCCAAACGTATTCATTCCCTCTTAAAAGGAAGTTTGTTCAAATGTTACAGTCTTCTATAGGCACACAAGTTATCTGTTCCATTATAGACTAACTTTAGGTACCTGCTGCTGTCTAGGATGTTAGATACAAAGAAAAGAAATGGTCTTTAAATGTCTTAAGTGCAGTTTGATTAAACTATTTCTTCCTGGTAATGCAGCTGGAAAGTGTGCAGCATGTGACTTATGTGAGACATCAACACTCTCCTGAGAAAGTAACAATTCTGCAGAGACAGTTTGTTCAGAAGTGTAACCTCATCACCAATACTGCAGGACAGCATCACTCTCTCTGTAAGTACTTGTATGCCAAATATAGACATGCATTTATATGTGTAGACAGACTTCCTTTGCTCTGTACTTCGTCCCACCTCCAATACTTAGGACTGTGGCATTCTCTCTCAGTAAGGACACATTTGCCGAATACACAATTATTTCCTCGACTGCAAAACTTATGTTTCCTAAGGTGCTTTTTACAGTGTTTTCATGTTACCTAACTTAAAAGTGCAATATTCTGTAGTTCTCTCTTGAATACCTGTTTTACAAAAGCTGATTTCTCCTGCAACTTTTTTTTTCTCTCTTTCAGTCTCCCCTCATTCCCTGCAACTTTCAGCCTCTAGAGTACTTTCTACAGCCCTTTACCAACACTTCAATCCATAGCTGTACAGGACTCATTAAACTGTCTTAAAATCATGCAGGACTAACATTTTTATTACTGCACTACAAATAAAAATATACCTCAGTGCTCTTTTAAAACTGAAAAAGAGAAACATATTTGTGATCTTGCAATAAAGATCTACATCTACAAAATACACCCCTGCCAGCATCATAGCAACTATTTATTATTATTTTTTTTTCTAAACCGAATGTCCTCTTTGGGGCAGGCATACTGACATGACCTTGTTTCTTGGAAAGCTACTTTTTGCACATTATGTGCTCCAAGTGCACAGTTGATAAGATTTTCCCCGGCCACTTCCATGAAGTCACACAATTCCTTTCAATTAGAATGAAAGCAGTCAAACTGTTAAGCTTGAGAGTCCTCAGTAAATGTGTCAGTGAATGGTTTGGAGTGGTTCTATGTTTCCTAAAATTGTGTTGCACAACATTTTTAAAAAAGGTGCATGTAAGTGTGTAAAAGAAACAGCTGAAATAATTTTTTTTTAAAAATGGAAATATGCGAGTTTCTGCCTCCTAGTCTACTATCCAGAGTCAGCCATAACACCATATTTCCTAACTTGCAAAATTTGCTGAAGTTGCTCTCAGGTTTGTCCAGCCTCACACTACAAAAGCCTCAACAAGTTTATAGCCCCAAGATAGGGCAAAACAGCAGCTGTAATTTCAAATGTGAAAGGCACATCAAGGGCAAAGAAGGCATATTCCTACAGAAAGTATCATGAGATTTCATTCACAGTGAAGGTGATGACTAGGACAGAAATGCCAGTGAAGGGAAGCTATTGTTAAGTTACGCTTTTTAATATGTGGCAATTAAGATCATTCAGAAATGGGGGAAAGGCACTCTCTACAATGCCTTTTCCAGAATTTCTGGGCAGGTAAGGAAGTATGTCTAATTTGTTGTTTTATGTTATTTTGATTGTGTACTGATATTAGTGCATTACACAGTTTAAGTTGATGCAGCAAATCATATTCATGCGTTACAGAATGTATGCGTATATCATCTTCCTTAAAACAACTTTTACTCCATTATGTTGGCAGTGTGCCAAATGAATGTCTACTATCAGCATTTATGCTGTTAAAATGAGCTCCCCTCATCAGTAAAATGCACAGTAAGCAGCATTTTTTAGTGAAGAAAAATAAGTAGTAAACTGTTATCTCATCTCTCTCCCATCTAGTTGGCTAAACAGTGCTAAATTAATTTTTTGCATTCTGAACTTATGTAACAGTTCATATTGCACATGTGATGTTTCAAGTGTTCTTAAAAAAAATTAACTATTTCCTCACTGGTTGTCATGACAAGTGATTTGGTTTTGTCTAAGGCAGCTTGATGTGGGCAGGAATTGAAAACAAAAATGAAAGTAATGAACTCGCCATAGTGATAGATTTGTGTTGACTGTTTCCATCCTTCCTCAACAGATAGGTTTCGGATCCGACCTCTTGTCTGTCTTTGGACATTTTTTATTTATTTACTTATTGACATTTGATTACTGGGGAAGTCCGACTGGGTAGAAGGCCATTTTCAGTGGAGGTCCGGACAGAAAAGCTCCAAATTATTACAAAACATTTTAACAAAAATAATTTTACAAGTAAAACAAAACCATCTGTAGTTTAAATAATTGTAACAAATCAGACATAATATAAAAACATTGGTTAAGAATTGATACGAGGTACATGACAAAAATTGACAATCTAATATTTAGAGAAGTTTTACACTTTGTATGGAAATTAAAGGTACGTTAGTCTAATACAAACAGGAATTGCAAAATGAAGTGAGGGAAAAAAAGGCTTATGTTATAATCAGAGAGAAAAGTCAGGGAAGAGAATTAGATAGCAGTAAGGAAATAAGTGAAGAAGGGAGTGTACAGATGTATAAGGAATGAAAAAGTACTTGTTCACATTTAGGGGATACAGTTTATCCTGGATTTGAGCAAGAACAGAGCCAGATTTTTAATAGGAGGTCTTTCACAGTGGTTTTGAAAGGTGGGAAGGAGGGTATAGACCTGACAGATACAGGTAAGGAGTTCCAAGCCTTAGCAACTTTATATAATTACAGAACAGAGCCAGATGATTTGTCAGGTTTGTAGACAGGAGTTTTTGGTCACTGGACTGCAACGAGTGAATGGAAACAGTTGTGTAGAAAGTTTTTAGTGCTGAACAGGCAGATGGATGCTGGATAATTTCATAGGTAGTAAGAAGTTGTGTATATGTGAATTGATATGACAGTTCTAACCAATTTAGACTTTTCAGTGCTATACACACAGTGGTGGGTTCTGAAAGGGATATGTGCTGCAAATTTAGCAACTTTACTATTGCACTGCTCAAGTTTTAATTTTTGTGAAGCCTGGAGGTTAGTAAGGATAGAAGTGCCATAAAGAAGAGTGGGGAAAAGATAAATAGTGGCAAGTAAAGTTTTAGTTGCACTGGTGAGAAAATTTTTGGCTCTGTAAAGCATCCCTAGTTTTTGATGAATTTTTCTTATGCAGTTTTGTATATGCAGGTTGAATGCAAGATTATCACCCACTATCACCCTTAATATTTTGCTATGAGAGGTGACGTCAACAGTTGTGCTATCAACAGAGAGAACTTAAAATGTTTTTTCATGAGACAGTTCTTTTTTTAGGTTCAGCATGAGTTGAGAGTTAAGAAGCTGTGTTTCAGTGGCTGCTACTGTTTCCCCAAGTGATTTTTTTGGAAGCATGCCATGTTGTCAGATGTACACGAGTGTGGAATCATCTGCATATTGTATTAGGGTGGCCTGTTGTGTTAATGTATAGAGGGTGGTTGTGAAAATGTTAAAGAGAAGGGGACCATGGATAGAGCCTTGTGGTACACCGGTGGTGACAGGGAGGTAAGGAGAGAGCATGGAGTGCTATTTTACTGACTGACACCTAATGAACACACAGCTTTTGAACCACAGAAGGGTGGGCTGAGAGACACTTAGTAAGGACATCTGAAGTAGAAGTTTGCTGTGACAAACTATGTCAAAAGCTTTAGACAAGTCTAGAAAGGAAGAGACTAGTTTGCTATTACCTCTAGCCTTATTGACAGTATCTATACAGGTTAGAAGGGCAATGCTAGTACTATGGGAAAGGCAGAAGACATGTTGTGTAGGGCATAGGATTTTTTCCCACAGAAAATAGTCTAGCAATTGTTTTTTAATACATTTTTCAAGTATTTTGGCGAGTGGAAATAAGATTGCTATAGGCCTAAAGTCATTAATGTCTGCTGAATTTCCTCCTTTGTGCAGAAGGATAATGTGTGACTTTTTCCAGAGAGAGTGAACATGGGATTTCTGGACTGACCTATTAATAAGGACTGAGAAAGTACAGTTGTGTACCTACCATAAATGTAGATGTTAGAGTGTATTCACTGTTGCAGTCATTACAATTGGGTTATCCTGCTGGCAGGCTACCCGCAGTCGGCCTGAATTCCAAAGTCTAGGTCCGGCGTCGGTTGCTGTCGCCTCTTCCCTGACGTCAGTGCGCCAGGGGTATAAAAGATGCAGTTGACGCCATTTTCTTCAGTTTTTCTTGCCCCAGATGTCAGGTGCCCCCAAAAGGGTAGGCTAAAAATATGACAATAAAGCATGCATGCACCAAAGTAAATTATTCCTTCATCTACAAGCAAATACACCACCAAGGTTGTATAGAATAGAGAAGCACAGATAAGTTCCAGCAAAGATAAGGGGGATGGTGGGTGGGTAACCTGGACTGCAACAGTGAATACACTCGAACATCTACATTTATGGTAGGTACACAACTGTACTATGCTCATCGTACCATGTTCATCGTGTTTTACTGTTGCAGTCATTACAATTGGGTTGAATCCCAAAGCTAAGGCTGGGAGGCTGGAGCTAAATAGCATTAAGAGCGGCTATGAGGCTCTGCAGAACTGCAGTGGCAAAGCCTGCCCTGGATTTAGAGTAGAGTGGTAAGTGATAGTGCTTTGTAAAAGTGTGCACTGAACTCCAGGTTGCTGCCTCTAAAATGTCTTTGGTTGGTACTCCTCTGAGGAAGGCTGCTGAAGTGTCTGCTGCTCTGGTTGAATGTGGCCTAATGCCCTTAGGCACTGATTTGCCATGTTGTGAATAACAGAAACAAATGCATTGGCCTATCCACTTTGAAATAGTCTGCTTTGAGATAGCCTTTCCTTGTGATCCTGCAGCATATGCCACTAGTAATTGCTCAATTTTTCTGAAAGCTTTGGTTCTGTCCAAGTAGAACCGCAGATGTCTGTGTATGTCCAAAGAATGCATAAGTCTCTCACCCTTATTCTGTGGGTTTGGATAAAAGGTAGGCAAGTGAATAGTTTGGTTAAGGGCCACACTGGACACTACTTTAGGTATAAATGTCGGGTTTGCCCTCAGAGAAACCCTATCTGGATGATAAAAGGTTCCACAGCCATGAGTGCCTGTAGCGCTGAGATTTGTCTTGCAGAGGTTATTGCTAGGAGCAGAGCTGTTTTCCAAGATAAAAATTTAATGTCAGCTGTAGTGGCTGGCTCAAAAGGAGGCGGAGTGAGTTTTTCCAAGACATAATTGAGGTCCCATGCAGGTATTGGTGATCTCCTTGGAGGCCTTAAATTTTTGGCACCTCTGAGGTACTGCCTTAGTAAAGGATGAGAAAAAATAGGTGGCTCTGTATTGTAATGAGCTGAAATGGCAGAGGCATGAATCTTAATAGATGAAAAGGATAGGCCTTTGTCCAACATCTCAGTTAAGTATTGCAAAATCTGAGGAATATTTGGTACAATCGTGTCACTTCCTTGTGCCTGGTTCCAAGCACAGAATCTCTTCCATTTTTCAGCATAAGATTTTCTGGTACTAGGCCTCCTGGCCTCCAAAATAATACCCATCACCGCTTTAGAAAGAGGTGTGTTTTGAATGACTACATTATCTGCCATGCTGCCAGATTTAAAGTCTTGAGTTCGCTGTGCAGGATCTGATTGTTTTGTTGGGACAGTAAGTGAGAAATTTGAGGTAATGTCCAGGCAGGGCATTGAGACAGGTTCCTTAGGATTGGGTACCAGTGCTGGCGGGGCCAGTCTGGGGCAATCGGTAGCAGTTTTAGCTTCTCTTGTCTGACCTTTAGGATTACCTTGGGGAGGAGAGGCAGTGGAGGAGACATATACTGTTAAGTTTTTCCAGCAGAAAGATAGAGCATCCACTTTCCATGCTTGCTTGTGATAAGTCCTTGTGCAGAATTGTCTGTAGTTGGCAGTTGTGAGGGGAGGCATATAGATCTATGTCAGGGCATCCCCATTTCCTTGTTATCATGTTGAAGACTTGCGGATCCAATTTCCACTCGTGGGGATCCATGAGGTTTCTGCTTGGTACGTCTGCCAGAGTATTTATCTTTTCTGGCAGGAATTGTGCCTGGAGATGTACTTGGTAAGTCAATGCTGTGTCCCACAAAGTCATGGCTAGTCTGCAAAGGGGACAGGAATGAGATCCTCCCTGCTTGTTTATATACCACATGACTGTAGTACTGTCCATGTTTATCAGTAGTTGTCCCAGATGAAGTTGATCCTTGAAGGCTGTCAAGGCATTCTGAACAGCTAGCATCTCTTTTTCATTGATATGTAGATGCATTTGGCTTGCGGACCATGTACCCTGATTACATCTTCCTGTCATGTACCCCCCCCCCCCCAGGCATAATCTGATGCATCTGTTGTTAATGCCAGCCTGGCTGAGGGTAAAGTGAAAGGCCTTTGCCCACCATCAAAACTCCTGTTGCAGGCAGGGAATAAGGGTAATTGTTGTTTCCAGGCTGTGGCAATGTTGAGTCCAAACACTTTTTAGATACCACTGAAGTTTCCTCATATGCAGTCTTGCATATGGAATTAGAAGAATGCAGGATGCCATGAAGCCCAAAGTCTGCAGAATTTTTCTTGCAGATAACTGGGCCTTTGTTGCCAACAGTCTGAAATAAGTAGTCAGTTGCCTTTGTCTGGCGTGAGATAGGCCATCTGGGCAGCTGTATTTAAGCTTGCACCCAGGAATATTATCTCTTGTGAGGGTACTAGTTTTGATTTATTTTCGTTTACTGTGTACCCTAGGCATGTTAGTAATCTTGTTACAAAAACCAGATGCTGTAGTAGAATGTCCTTGTTCTCTGCTTGAATGAGGCAGTCGTCCAAGTAAGGATATATCTGTATTCCTCTTTGTCTGCAGAATGCAATTACTGGAGCCAGGCATTTTGTGAAGACCCTGGGCGCAGCAGATAAGCCAAAGGGCAGTGCAGAGAATTGGTAGTGCATTGAGCCAGCTATGAATCTGAGGTATCTTCTGCATGACTGTATGATTGGGACATACAGGTATGCCTCTTTTAGGTCTAAGGTCACAAGCCTATCCTTCCTGCCCAGCATGGGCAGAAGCTGCTGCAGCGTCAACATTTTGAATTTTAGAATTTCCAGATATGTGTTTAGAATTGATAGGTCAAATACTGGTCTCCAGGCTTTGTCCTTTCTGGGCACCAAGAACAGTTGAGTAAAATCCTTGTCCCTGCTCTTGCTCTGATACTTACTGTATGGCCCTCATGTCTATGAGGGATGAAACTTGCTTTTGTGCCTCTGCCCATTGATTTTTTGGCAGGTCTGGCAAACTGTGCCCCCTTGGCAGGGTATGAAAGTGAAACTTGAAGCCTTGTGACACTATATTCAAGACCCATTTGTCCTGGGTTATTATGTGCCAATTTTGATGAAAAAGTGCTAGTTTTCCCCCTAATGGTGCTGCCATTAGATAAGTGCTTGGCGCAGGCAGGCGGAAGTCATTGGGACTGTCTCCTGTATGGCTGTGATTTGTCTTCTCCGCTTTTGGAGGAAGAAGCACCCCATTGTTTAGACCTGTATGTGCCTTGGGGCTGGGATCTACCTCTAGGGCATCTGTATCTGCCCCTTTGTGGCCTGTCTGACACTGGAAAGGACCAATTCTTTGTAGGCCAGTGTCAGCTAAATCTTGGTGGTTGTACCTGTAAGAAATCTTTGACGGTTTGCATAGATTTTGCTTTGTCCTCCATTTTCTTCAACACCAAACAAAGTTTCATGCTATAATGGAGCATCTAATAATTTTGCTTTAACATGATCAGGCAAATTCTGTTCCTTTAACCAAGCATGCCTCCTGATGACAGAACCAGTAACAGTGGCCCTGCAGGCCTCCTCCAAAGAATCAAAACCACACTGCAAAGTATGTTTTCCAACTTGTTCAGCTGATTGCAATAAATCCTGCATTTCTTTGTTTTCTGCACATTCAGAATTTATCAACATTTTCTGTTTTAGCAGTGACATAATATATTGCTGATACTTACGCATATGAAACTGACAATTTAAAGCCCTTATAGCCAAGGTTGCAGAAGTGTAAATCTTTTTTCCCCATCTGTCCAGTGCTCTAGAATCCCTGTCAGAGGGGGTAGGGTTTTTTTCAGTGGAAGCCTTGACTGCTTTGGGACCCTGAGAGATAAGTTTCTGGGTCAGCAGCAGGGTTTTTAAAAAGAAATTTATGTGAATCAGGAAAGGACAGTTTTGTACCTACCATAAATGTAGATGTCTGATAGATATGCAACTGCAGTCATAACATATGGGTTGTCCTGCCTCAGGCAGCCCTCGGTCGGCCGGATTTCAAAGTCTGGGTCCGACGTCGGCTGATGTCGCATTTCTCTCCGACGTCAGAGCGGCTGGAGTATATAAGCATCAGCCGACGCGATTTTCTTCAGTGTTTCTTGCCCCAGATGCCAGGTGCCCTCCAAGGAAGGCTGTAATCAAATTGGAAGACAAAAACAGGATTCCAGACAAATAAGTATGCAATAAACAGATACACCATAACAGATATCCCCAACTAAGAGAAACAGGGATAGGAGTGGACCCAAGGCATAGAGGGGTATGGAGGGAGGGAAAATCAGACTGCAGTTGCATATCTATCGGACATCTACATTTATGGTAGGTACAAAACTGTACTATGTCCTTCAAGAATGCAACTGCAGTCATAACATATGGGTTGAATACCATAGCTTAGCTGGGGGAGGAGAAATGCTCTAGGAAAGAGATGGTGTGGCAATCAAACCCTGCAGGACTGCCGAAGCAAAGCCTGCTCTGGATCTGGAGTATAAAGCGAGATTGTAGTGTTTGGAGAATGTATGCACGGAGCTCCATGTAGCAGCTTCTAGAATGTCTTTTGTAGGCACCCCTCTTAAGAATGCTGTAGAGGTGGCTGTAGCTCTGGTGGAGTGTGGTCTGACATTGGCTGGAACATTCTTCCCATGGAAGGAATAACAAAATCTGATGCAATGTCCAATCCATTTTGAAATAGTCTGTTTGGAAATTGCTTTTCCTTGTACTCCAGGGGCATAAGCTACAAAAAGCTGATCAGACTTCCTACTGGTCCTGGTTCTGTCCAGGTAGTAGCGAAGTTGTCTGTGAATGTCTAAGGTATGCAACAGTCTTTCCCCTTTGCTCTCAGGATTGGGGAAGAAAGAAGGCAGGTGAATAGCTTGACTTAAAGAAACCCTAGATACCACCTTTGGCATAAAAGTAGGGTTGGTTCTTAAGGAGACCCTGTCTCTGTGAAAGATTATGAACGGTGGTATTGCCATTAGGGCCTGTAGTTCCGAAACCCTTCTTGCTGAGGTAATTGTCAACAGGAAAGCTGTCTTCCATGAGAGAAATTGTAAGTCCACTGAAGCTGCTGGCTCAAAGGGAGGTAGAGTCAGTTTTTCTAGGACAAAGTTGAGGTCCCAAGCTGGCACTGGAGCCTTTCTTGGTGGCTTAAAGTTCTTAATTCCCCTGAGGAATTGCCTTAACAAAGGATGTGAAAACACAGGCGGATCAGTGTTATATCTAGCTGAAATAGCTGAAGCTATTGTTCTTATTATTCTTTATGGAAGAATATGAGAGTCCATTCTGTAGCATACCTGCCAAGTATTCCAGGATGAGTGGGATGTTCAATAATGATGCATCATGTCCCTTGCTGGTATTCCAAATGCTGAATCTCTTCCATTTTGCTAAGTAAACCTTTCTGGTGGATGGTCTTCGAGCTTCTGTTAATATCCGCTGAACTTCCTTGGAGAGAGATAGATTGAGGTTATTCATGGGATCTCCCAGGCTGTTAGCTGCAGCGTCTGAAGGTTGGGATGCACTGTTTTGAAGTTGTGTTGAGTCAATAGTACGGGCCATTGGGGAAGGGCCCACTTTTTGTTGTGACATATGCTCCGTAGTAGTGGATACCAGTGTTGTCTTGGCCAGTCTGGAGCTATTAGTATCCCCTTGGGCCTCTCTGCTTTGATCTTTAGTAATACTGTGGTCATCAGTGGCAGAGGTGGGAATGCATAGATTTTTAGGAAGTTCCAGTTGAATGAAAGAGCATCTATTTTCCAAGCTTGTGGATGATATGTCCTTGAACAGAATTTTTGTAGATGATGGTTGAGGTGGGAGGCAAATAGGTCTACTTCTGGCCTGCCCCATGTCGAGGTGAGTTGTGTGAAGATTTTCGGATGTAACCTCCACTCGTGTGGATCTATGAAATTCCTGCTTAGGCTGTCCGCCAGCACATTGTCTTTGCCTGGAACAAACTGGGATTGCAACTGTATGTTTAGGCTCAGTGATTTTTCCCAAAGATTCATTGTCAGTCTGCAAAGGGGGTAAGAATGGGTGCCCCTTGCTTGTTTATGTACCACATCACAGTGGTGTTGTCTGTCCGTATCAGTAGATGGCCTTGCTGAAGTTGTTGTCGAAAGGCCTCGATGGCATGCATTACTGCCAGCATTTCCTTTTGATTTATATGCAGATGTGTTTCCTTTGGAGACCATTGTCCTTGTATACATCTGCCCTCCATGTGCGCCCCCCATCCAAGGTCTGAGGCGCCTGTGGTCATGGTCTGTGTTATCTGAGGTTTTTTGAATGACATACCTGTGTTTGCCTGGCTTACCGAGGCCCACCATAGGAATTCCTTTTGTAGGCATGGAATGAGCGGTCTGGTTGTCTCTAGGTTGTTGCTGTGCTGAGACCATAGGCTTTTTAGGTACCATTGAAGCTTTCTCATGTGTAGTCTTGCTAATGGAACCAGGAGGATGCAGGATGCCATGTAACCCAGGGCCTGTAGGAATCCCCTTGCAGTCATCTGGGTGAGTTTTGCCAAACCTTTGAAACAATGAGTTAACTTCTCTTGCTTGTCTTCTGTCAGGTAAGCCATTTGAGAGGCTGTCTAGATTGGCTCCTAAGAAGGTTATTTACTGGGATGGTTGAAGTCTTGACTTTTGGAAGTTGACTGTGTAACCCAGAGCCTGTAGCAATTGTATGACATAGTTTAAGTTTTTTGTCAAAATCAATTTGTCGTCCGCTTGTATGAGGCAGTCGTCCAGGTACGGGTAAATTTGGATCCCCTGGAGCCTGCAATGAGCAATTACTGAAGCCAGGCATTTTGTGAATACTCTGGGCGCAGTAGATAAGCCAAATGGCAATGCTGAGAATTGATAATGCTCTGGCCCTGCAAGAAATCTGAGGTATCTTCTGCAGCTGTGTCTGATAGGGACATGCAGGTATGCCTCCTTGAGGTCCAGAGTAATCAGCCAAGACCCCTTGCCCAGCATGGGAAGGAGTTGCTGTAGAGTCAGCATTTTGAACTTTGGTACTATGAGAAAAGTGTTTAATGCGGACAAATCCAGTATTGGTCTCCATTGAGTTTCTTTTCTTGGAACAAGGAACAGTCTTGAGTAAAACCCCTGGCCTTGTTCTTGTTGTGGAACTCTTTCTATTGCTTTAATCTGAGCAAGCAGAGAAATTTGCTTGATAGCCTCTGCCCTCTGGATTTGTGGTAGGTTTGGCATGCCTTGTTTTCTTGGTAAGGTATGAAAGTGGAACCTGTAACCGTGGTCTACAATGTCCAAAATCCATTTGTCCTTTGTCAATCTGTGCCAATTGTCTGAAAACAGAGATAATTTTCCGCCCAAGGGAGCTTCTATTTGCTCCTTGGTGAGCGGAAGTAGAGGAAAGTCATTGAGATTGTCTCTGGTAGGGCAGGGGAGACCCCTGTGTCACTTCTTTGGTTTGTTGGTTGCCACTGTCGTCCCCTGTAAGAACCTCTGTATTGTCCTCTTCCTCGGCCACGCCTGTTTTTACCCCTTTGAAATCTTTCAGGATTAGGAAAGGACCAGTTTTTAGAAGGCCAATTCCTGCTGAATCTGGATGGCTGAACCTGGAGGAAATCTTTGACCGTCTTAACTGATTTTGCTTTTTCCTCGATGGACTTTAACACATCTTTAGCATTAGCACCAAAAAGCTTGTTCTTTTCCAAGGGTGCATCAAGAAGTTTTGCCTTAACATGATCTGGTAGAGGTTGTTCTTTTAACCATGCATGTCTACGAATGACCACCCCTGTCATAGCTGCCCTACATGAAGCTTCCAATGCATCATATCCACACTGCAGAAAGTGATTGCTGACTTGCTGAGAATTATGTACAGCTTCCTGCAAAGACTTCCTGTCTAAAGGTTCAGGAGAGGCCAATGTTTTCTGTAAATCATCTAACAGGTAAATCCTGATATTGAAACATATGAAAGAGGCAATTCAGAGATCTCATAGATAAAGTAGTGGAGGTGTAGACCTTTCTCCCCCATCTCTCTAATGACCTAGCTTCCCTGTTGGAAGGCAAAGGATTTTTGGAGGTGGATGCTGAAACCCCTTTAGGTCCCTGAGAAATAGTTTCTAAATCAACAGCATGGGCCCTAAAGAAATGAGAATGTGTTTCTGGGACCCTATAATATCTGTCTGGCTTGGCTGGAGCAGGAGGAAGAGTATCCGGGGTAACACTGGAGTCAGAGTATAGGTCATCCAAAACATCAAGCACAGGAGGTATAGCCAGGGGCCTGTGTTGGGGCTTTTTAAGGAAGGTTCGAAGGCGCTTTCTGGAATCAGAATATTCCTGGCCTTGCCACTTAAAATGTTCCCTCATGGTATGCAGAACTTCCCCAAAAGAAATATCCTCAGGAGGGGAGGCCGAGGGGATGGAATCCTCTGCATCCGAGTCCTCATAGGTATGGAAGAGCTCTTACTGGCCATCGGAGTGAACAGAGTCCTCAGAATCTTCATCTGAAGGGATAGGGTCAGAGGGTTCAACCCGGGGCCTCTTATCAGAAGGAGGCTGGGATCCTCTCTCAGGAAGGGCCTGTGAACCTCTAATCATGGAAATTAAGTCTGCGGCCATAGTCATGATTTGTGTTTCAGGAGTAGGCTGAGGTAAGGCTTTAGCAGTAAGGTGTTTGGTCTTGCTGGCTGCCTTAGCACGTGTGTAGGCCTTAATAGACATGGCCATAGGAGGCCTAGCAGCTCCACGTGCAGGAGTGACCTTATCTACAGCAATGGTCCCGGGCATTTCCTCGGTTTCAGTATCCGGAGGAAAATCTATAACTGGCGTCGGTGTGGCCTCCGGTGTCGGAGGAATCGGTAATGCGGTGTCTTCGGTTCGGAGCGGTGAAATAACCATCTCAGGGGGAACCGGAGCACTCGCGGTAGGTTTTGGCGTGGAGTCGGTGGAAGACGCGGGCCAAGGATGTCGGTCCCGGTCTTTTCGCTTTAGAGTCTGCGATGTCGGAAGTTCCGACGGCATTGTATAAGCAAATTTATCGCCGAAAAAGTCTTCAGCGAACTCCGCCCGGCGCCTGAGTGAGCTTATTGAAGCAAGCACAGGCGACACAGGCCAAGACGTCGTGGTCTGGGCCAAGGCAAGGAAGACAGTAAGAGTGGAAATCCTTATGAGGTATTTGTTTACCACAAGACAAACAATTGTTAATTTTTTCAGTAATTTCTGACATCGGCTGAGGCAAGAAAAGGTCCCCAACGGGGTACTTAGCTTTTTTGATGACTTCGGATTCGAAGAATACAGGAGCTGACCGACCGGCACTTGCGAACTGCTTCTGCTTCGGGCACCGCACGGCAAGAAAGACTGAAGAAAATGGCGTTGGCTGATGCTTATATACTCCAGCCGCTCTGACGTCGGAGAGAAATGCGACATCAGCCGAAGTCGGACCCAGACTTTGGAATCAGGCCGACCGAGGGCTGCCTGAGGCAGGACAACCCATATGTTATGACTGCAGTTGCATTCTTGAAGGACATCAGTAGTATACAATACTCATCAATCCTCCAAGCAATCATTTATAACCGTAGATAGGTCTGAGTATACAAAGAACTCATTGAGCAGAGTTCAAAAGGCTTACATGCTGAGGAAGACAATGTTTTTTCCCTTGCCATCTCCAGAAAGAAAGGAAGGAAGGGAAACCAGTGATGCCTTGGCTGAAACAGTATTAATAAGGATCATTTTTGGTCTCTCACTCCTGATTTTCTACATCACCTTAAGGAACAAGGGGATAGGAGGGGCTGCATACAGAAACAGATCTGCCCAGTCAAAGAAGTCCATTGCCTAAGTCTGTTTACCAGATGCCCAGAGGCAAAATTTTCTGAGATGCTTGCCGTCCTGTTGAAAAAATATTCTCTCTGGTCCACTCCTACCTGTCAGCAAGATCCAGAAAATTGTATCCATCTAGAATCCATTCATGGAGATTCACAAGTGTTCTCCTGACCCGATCCACTAGAAATTCTCTTCTGGTGGATCATATGGAGCCCAGAGGGCAATCTGTAATTCCAATGCCAATTCTCAAACTTGTGTTGTCAGTTCATGCAACAGGCAATAAGTGTCCCATCCATTTGTTTGCTTTTTGCCACATAGCTGTACTTTCACAGTTATATGTAGTACACCTGGCTTCTGGACCAGCCTGAAAGCCTAGAAAGCCAAGATTACAGTCATTACTACCTTTATGCTAAGGGGCCTCCTCTTCCATTAACCGGGTTGCCCCGAACCCTCAAGGTCTACAGCATGGACTCCCTGGGCTTTGTTCAAGGCACAACTGATGAGGAATTGGTTTGGTGATGCCTCTAAGAGGAACCTTCTTGTTTTGCAGTACCTGGTGACATTGCTAATCTAAACTTGTGTTACAAGGATTCAGCATGCTGATGCTAAGTGCAACTTGTACCATATGCAGTCTTGCTAATGGCGCCATGAAAATGGTTCAGGATACTTAGGAATTCTTGAGGGGGATCTTAAATCTTAATCTTAAATGCCATTCCTGAAAGAACGAGGTTAGGAATTCCACTTCCCCTGAGGAAGAAAGATGTGTTGGCATGGCATATCCAGCAAAGCCTCTAAGAGGACTACTAAACTGGTTAGGATAAGATTATAAGGCTGGACTTGGGAAGACTGAGAAGGAGCCCGACAGACCTAGACTCGAAGTACTCTATGGTGTAGGTCAGTGCCTTCTGGAGTTCCTCCTGGGACTGTGCCTGCATAAGGTAGTCATCCAGATACTGGAACAAGTGAATGCCCCTGGTCTTGCACTGTGCAATTGGTGGAGTCAGAATATCTTGTAAAGCCTGTGGATGAAGTAACCAAATGAAACGGCAAGGAAGTACACTGACAAATGAAAACCCTGTGCACTTTGGATCTGAGAAATCACCTGTGATCTCAGTGAAGGAGGATATGGAAATAGACCAAGTATCACGATAAGTGTTTGGCAGGTTGGGGGGGACTGAGCATCCATATTTTGAATTTTTGAATATTTCAGAACCTGTTTAATTGGACAATGGATAATGAGTCTTTGTGGTCCACCTTTTCTTGGAACTAGAAAATGCCTCAAGTAGAAGACTTTTGCTTCTTCTCCTCATGGCATCCTTTCCACAGCTTCTCGATGAAGTAATTTTTGGATCACTGGACATAACCAAGTCCCTCTGCTCCAAATAACTGGATGGGAAGCCTTGTATTTTTTGGGATTGTGGTGAAAAGCAGTCGGTGGCCTTGAGAGACTAGTTGCTGGACATACATGTTTATCTGTAATAACTAACCAGTTTCTTGACAACAAGGCCACCTATCCCCTGGTCTTATGGGGTACAGGAAGTTAGCTGAAGGGGTATGACTGGTATTGTGGGAATATGGGGGCCAAGGGGAGGGAGAAGCAAAACAGTCATTGCTGCTCCTAGTTAAGCAGGTAGCTTTGGGTTCCCCAACCTCCCTTTTTGCTCTGACTGCCACCTTCATTTTTAGGAACTCTTAATATTCAGTAGCTGCTTCCCTTTGTAATGCAAATGGTGATGTAATGTAACCAACTAAATAATATACATTAAGTACTTGCAATATGCTGGAGCTTTTCTTCCTGGGCCACCACTGAAAAGGGGCTTTTGACTAAACCTAGTCAGACAAACCTGGTAAATAAAAAAAAAAATAAAATAAATGTTAACAGGGTTACTGTTCTGCAAGCCAATTTCTGCAATACCTCAGAATGGGAAGATAGAAAAGCTGCTTAACTGATTTCATCATTTCTGATGTTTCCCCCAGCTTACAGGACACATCTTTGCTAAGGAGTCAGAAAAAATTCGAAAGTTTTAATACCCACAAGCAGGAGATGTATTCTCAGCCAAAGGCAAGCACCAATCACTGACCCCACTTTAGCAGGCCCAGATACTCCATCCACAGCATCGCACTCACACCTGATCATCATCAATAATCCCTTCTTCCCCGATTTTCTACAAAAGTCAAGGTGTAATGTCACCTGTCACCATGTCTCAATTCAATGCCAGTCTCCGACTGTCTTCGACAATCATACCAGACTGTCACAGATCTTCTCTCACTCAGTCTATCCATCCCTTTTCTGGACACCCTCATTTCCTCTTTTTTCTTCTTGTCTATCCCAAATTATCAACAGACTGTATCCTTTCTTCAAATGTACCTGAACCACCATAATCTGTTCTCTCTGACATTCTCTGCAGTTTCTGCTCGGATGTCCTCACTTCATCTGTCCCACAGTGCACATCCTTCCATCTGTCTCAGGTACTTTATCTCCATCGCCTCTAGCTTCCTTAACTGCTCTGCACTCGCTGCAAGGTTTCTGTAACATACAATACTACTGATCCTACCACTCTTTTGTTCACCTTACTTTTCAACTTTTTGGGCATTCTTCTCATGCACTACCCAAAACTTTGTGCCGCTGCAGCCCCTCTGACTCTAGCTTTGAGTTCCTCATCAAGAACTCTCTTCTCAACCAACCCTCCCTCGAACTTGAAGCTGTTAACCTGTTTCACTATTTTCCCTTTCATCTCAAATCAGCTTCTTGTGATTCCCTCATTTACTGCTATTACAACTGTCTTACCTGTACTGAGTTTCATCCAATGCATCTTTGCTTTGCATTCCATTCCTCTATCCTTTGCTGAAGTTTTTGTTCAAATTCTGCATGTAATGCCACATCATCTACATAAAATAGCTTTGTTGATTTGTCCTTTCCTAAATGTTTGCTAATGTAGTCCATCAACGGTATGAACAGCAATGGGCTCATAGATGAAACTTGATGTACACCCACTCCGACTGGGAAACCTTCTATGAATCTGAGCACTGTTCATATTTGTATAATTGGGTCCTTTTACAGAGCCTGTACCAACTCTACCAATGCTTTTGGGACTTCAAACAATATCAGGACTGCAAAAATCAACTTTCCTGAGACCTTGACAAATGCCTTTTCCAAGTCTAGGAATACCCAGTTGGACTCTATCATCTCTAACTTCTTCTCAACTACATGTCTCACTACAAACATTAGGTCAACTATGCTACATCCTAATTTGAACTGAACTGCTCATCTCCCATTTAATTTTCTACTACTATGCATATTCATTTATCAATCACATACTCTAGAACTTTCATACAATGTGACTAGAGTTTGATACCTCTATACTGCTCACAGTTGTGAATGACCTATTTGTTCCTGTACACTGGCACCAGTATGCTTATTCTACAGTCATCTGGGATAGGTCGTTCTCTCCATAATGCTATGAGTATCCCCAAGAGCCATTTTGTCCCCAACTCATCCAACATGTTGATCATATCTGCTGTGACCTCATCTCAGCCTGCTGTTTTCCCAGACTTTATTTTCCTTACTGCTATGATGGGCTCTTCCTCCTCCATCTCCATTTATAGGCTGTCTAGGACAGTCCAGCTTCTTTGTTTTTTTTTTTTTTTCATTCTTAAGCTGCTGAAAGTACTACTTCCATCTGCTTTTGATGTCCTGGGGACTGGTGAACATATTTTTGCTGGCATCCCTTATGAAGGGTGTCTGACTATCTTCTTTATCTTTCTGTCTTTGCCTTACAACCAGTTTCTTTGTGCCATCTATTGAATCACTTTCCAGAAGTTGGTAGAGTGCCTCAGACTTTGTTCTTCACTATTGCAACTGTTTACTTGTCCTCCGTTTGCCAACCACTATACATTCTTAGTCTAGTCCACCTTTACTATCTCCCACTTTTTACTACAATCCTCCTTGTTTTGATGACTTTCTGGATTTCTGCATTCCCCCACCAGCTCTCCTTATGTATCTTATTTCCATACCTGTTCTACAGTACTCACACATGCTGTTTTGAGTAGCTGCCATTCTTCTTCAACTTCACTTATTTCCTCTTCTTCTTGAAGTGTCAGAGCTCTTAGTATTTCTTTGAAATCTTCAACTTTCTCTCCAGTCAATTTTCAGGTCTTCAAACTAGTCCCTGTTGACCTTAGAACTTTCTCTGACTACTGCTTGCAGATGACCAGTGGTTTATGCTTTGGGTCAGCTGTTTCACTGACAAGTATGCAATCACTGATGCTACCCCAGTGCCCTTTCCTTACTAGAAGTCTGAGTTACATGTTGGCCACTCCTGAATGTGACCTTGTAACTGGCTGTCTTGCTGAACCATGTGTTGGCCACCATCAAGCCATATGCCACATCGAAGTCTAGTACAGCCTCTCATTATTTATTTCTGCTGTTCCACCCATTGGGATCCAGGCAGTCCTCATAGCCTATTCTACCCGCCCCTGATACTTGCATTTAAGTCTTCCATTATCAACACCAGATGTCCTGCTTTTTCTAGTAGGTCCTACAGCTGGTGTCTGAACACACTTTTCCTTGCTATCACAACCCTGCTGCGGGACATCAGTTGAGATCATGAATACTGCAGTCTGTTTTATTAAGCCTCCTCTTCACCACAATTCAAACACCATTTCTAGTTTGTCCTCTTCCTGAGCAGTACACTCTATGTTAAGCAAAGTGGCTTTGCTGCACTGCCTTCCCATCTTGGATCCTGAAAACAAAGGATGTCCAGCCTCCTCCTCTTCCTCATTATGTCATCCACTTCAAAGCTCCATCCTGTAAGGGAAACTACACTGAGTGTAGCAATCCTTACTTCATATATCTGGCAGGTTGATTTAGTTTGGCTTTATACCTAGCTTCGCATATTAGACCTACATCAGGTAAACCAAACTGGAAAATGGACACCAGTGGGTCAGTAGCTTACTGACGCAGGGCTGCTAGGCTTTACAGTGGGTACACACTGGCCAATAGAGGTACACACATCCCTCCCACTATTGGCATGCATCCCTGGCATGGGCAGGAGTAGGCCAGGTACTCAACCCACTATCACTGGTAAATACTTGTACCCATTTTGGCAACATTAATCAACACAATCAAATCACCTACAGCCATTTTTTTTTTAGATCGTCAAGTGGATAGACCTGACATGGCTCACAGTTTGTGATCTGTATTCTCCTATCAAGAATATACTGTGCACCACAGTTGATGTCCAAGGCAGCTCGTCTTACAACTCTTTCCTCAAAAGGCAACATCTAAATTCTGTGCTGCTGCCCACAGCACCATTCCTGGGTGAGTCGGAGGTAGAAACAGTCAGCATATTTTTTAGGAGACAGGAGTAACCCCCCACTGAGAGACAGGGAGAAGATGAAAACTCCATACAGGTTTTTGGCTGGAGGTCAGGAACGAATCTTGCACCTTGTGCATGGGAGGTGAAGACATTAACCCATTATGCCACACCTGATAGTTGACTAAGTTAGCCTATGGAGAAACTGCTACTCTCCCTACAGTCTCATAGGTTGGTACTAGGCTATCGGCCCTAGGTCCTAGCCATAACAATTCCCTGGCTATTTCTTCCCACACTATTTACTTCCCTGGACCCTGTCTAGCAGGGCGACTGAAGTGATCCCTGGAGTGAATTTCCTTTCTCCCATCCAATCATCATTTTTGCATTCTGAGAAATTCTCCCAAACAATTACTTGTGAGTTTGATAGTTCAGGGCTCTGAAGGTGAAAGTTGCTATCATGCAGACTTTCTTCTTAAAATGGTCTACTACTTTCCTGGTGACTGGAAAGTGTGTTGGGCCATGGAATCAACTAGGATCCCTCCACAACATCCAGAGATACTACAGCAGGACCTACCACTGGGGTCTTTAACAAATGTTTGCAATGACCAAGGGCAATGTAAAACCTGTTAGGTCTCCTGAGGGCAGGGGATTGGGAATCTGCTTCTAAGCATGCCACCCCAAAAGCATCTGGAGGCCCTCTGTAAATAAAGGAATATCCAATAGTTTGTGGGGAGTCCAGAACCAGAGCTAAACATCTTTTCTGAGAATCTGAGCTTTCTTTGGCTTTCTTTCTTGAATGAATTTACCAAAGAGATACCCTTTGGGTAAAGCTTAGGGATGTATGCCCTTGTCATCTGTGACATAAGTTTGGGGGTCGGGATAACTGGTACATATAAAGCTGATTCCTCATCTTCAGAATCAGAGGAGTGAGAAACCTTCTCAGGGGAAGATTCCATTTTCCTTCTCTACGATCCGTCTGCTCCTGACTGCATGTTTTGAGCTGTAGAAAATCCTGATCTTACCTGAATTAGTTCAGGATAAGAGGCTGCGGAAAGAGAGGGCATGTGATGTGGTAGTGCATGAGAACTGAAAGATGCATACAGTTTTGGCATTGTCATCCAAAAAAACAATCTGCCACCACAGCTTTTCAAGCTCACAAGTGGTTGTCTCTCAACACAACTTTTTTTTTTTAAAATGCAGACCTCTAACAATTGCAGTGGGGATGTGATCTTCTCCTTATCTCAGAGGATCAACCATCAGTACCCAACTAGATGATAATCACAGTCTCTGTTACAAAAGCTGTAGACAGTGGCAAAAGAGATGAGGTATCCACAGTGGCAGCCCCTGGACACACAGTTACAGTAAAGACCACAAGAAACTTCAGTGGTCTCCCATGAAACATTCTCACAGTGGGCTCAATTTCTCTAGTTTATATTTTTTCCCTTTATTTAGGAGGGATGTCCACAGTTCAGCAAACATAGCATCTTGTTTGGCACAGCACTGAAGCCTATGCCTACCCAGGCAGGACGAAGGGTTAACATCTTTCTCAGTGTTTACTTTGTTGAATTTTCCACAGATCAAACAAACAAAAGAGAAGTGCTGGTTGACTCTCGGGCAGAAAGACACTAACAACAGAGCTTTGTGAAGGACATGGTGCAAGCAAAAACAGGCTTTTTCTAAACATGGGCAAACCATACATCTCCAAAAGATGTCAGGCAATCACCAACCAAAACAACCACCTAACATGTATATGGAAAGCACTAGAATAAAGTGTAGAAAAGATCTCTAACAGAGTACTTAGCTGACAGGTATGAAACACTGAACCTGATACAGCCTGCCAAACAGAGAAAGCACATGGCTCATATATTCACTACAACAAGAAAAATGAAATATGGCAGGGTAGGGGAAGTCAGCCTGGCAGAGGGTATGGAGCCCCAATTCTGGAAGTCTGGATGGACACTGGGCCTCCATCTACTGCAGAGGTCTCAAGAGTGAAGCATATGATGAACATTGTCCAGTTCAATGCTTATAAAGGCAATCTGTCTGGTCAGGGGTCTGAGAAGACACCAATCAATTTCTACTTATCCACAAGGACAACAATCATGATGTCATCCATTCTAAGGATGCCACCAACAGCCAACTGTCCAAACAGAAGAGTGCATGAAGATCTTTCAGAATCTAGCCACCAGTGTTAACAGGCTACATGGTGCTGCAGGACCTGATCCTATGGTGGACTGCATTCTTCAGTCTGGAAAAAGTAGCCTGAGATTTTACAAAATGAGTATATGATGATGTGAAGTATGGTTAGCTATGCCATGAGAAGTAGGGCAGTGGATGTGTAACATCTGCCAGCATAGCTAACTGCAGTTTTGTAAAGAATTGCATGTCATTTGTACATCAAATTGATTTGTGCAGGCGCATACTTTGAAAATGTATTTGCAAAGCTGCTCTTGTTAAAAATGTACCAACAATGGATCCTACTGGACAGGAAAGAAATACACTTGTATGTCAGACAGTATTCTAACTGTTGAAATGAATATATTGTAAGAGTATACTGGAAGTGAAGAGGTTATTCTCAGCCCAGCTAACTTTGAAATATAGTCTGAAGTTAAATTAAAATACAATCATTATGGCTTAAACCAGTTACAGTTCTGACTGCAGCTTGAGATAAAACGTCTGTAAAAAAACAGGACTAGGAATCCTACTGTGTTGTATTCAGGGGTGAATTAATTGCTACCCTGCAAGAGTGAAAGTTTTTGAACTGGTTTTACAGCTTCCAGATGCTATTACACATCTTAGCAAAGCTGTGGGTGTGTGTGTGGTAACACATGTGCAAGATTCTGATTCAGTTGCTAGTAAAGGTAGTGTGGAAACCAGAAGTCAGATGACCAAATGTGTGTAATGTCATTCTGTAAGCCAGCCCTGAAATGATGCTTTAAAACTAGAGGATACAGTAGTCTCAGGGCAGTCTGTTTGTGAAACCTGAAAAGGAAGGACCACTCATTTACATCATATCGCCTCGCTCTAATAAGTGAACTAGGGAACAGTAATTCTTTAGATCAGTCAAGAAACTATAGTGAGATTAGTTAAGTACTGTTTTTCCTGTATCTGTGTTACTTTTAATATTTTGTGTGATTGAAACTGTGGTGTTTACTGTAAATGAGAAGTTATGTACCTACCATAACGTTCCATGTTAGTTGTCTTCTCTCGCCTTCTTTCTTGCTGGATGGGGTTTGGAGCCGATCCTCGGCTCCGACTCGGCACTTGCTAAGCTTGAGAATTAGAAGTTATGTACCTACCATAACGTTCCATGTTAGTTGTCTTCTCTCGCCTTCTTTCTTGCTGGATGGGTTCGGTGCCGATCCTCGGCTCCGACTCGGCACTTGCTTTAGCTTGAGAACTCCTTTTACCAGCTCCCTATATCCCATGATGCAAGGCGGAACTACCTCAGATCTCGTTTGGTAGCTAACCTACCCTGCTAAGGACTAACCTAACATAATTAGGAAAACAAGTTCATAATAAGAGTCCTCATATGAAGGCTCAGGAGGAAAACAACCTGATAGGAACTCTTCAAGATCTGTCCAGGCCAGGGGGAAGGAGGGAGGGACGCAAGAAAGAAGGCGAGAGAAGACAACTAACATGGAACGTTATGGTAGGTACATAACTTCTAAATGTTAAGTTGTCAATCTCGCCTTCATTCTTGCTGGATGGGACCGCGTCCCTAGCACCTGTATCCCGGTGGCTCAATGGAACAGACTCTTGAGAACTGTGGAACCAAAACTGGCCCTGTCTCTGGAGGCCAAGTCTAACTTGTAATGAGAGACAAAGGTATGAGGCGTGGCCCAAGTAGCTGCTGCACAAATGGTATCAATGGGTAGTCTATCCTGAAAGGCTGCAGAAGTGGATAGACTCCTGGTTGAGTGTGCTTTTGGTTTAGAAGATAGCTGCTTGCCTCTGAGAGAGTACACATAGGAAATGGTGGAAGTCAACCATCTGGATAAAGTCACTTTAGAAACTGGAAGACCTATCCTGTTTTCTGCATAGGAGACAAATAATTGGTCCGATTTCCTGAATTGTTTAGTTCTATGCAAATAGTACCTGAGCTGACGATGGACATCCAAAAATGAAGCTTCTGTTCAGCTCTGTCGGAATAGTTTGGGAAAAAGACTGGTAGATCTATAGATTGGTTAATATTGGTTTGAGACACAACTTTGGGGAGAAAGGACGGGTTCGTTCTTAAGGATACCCTGTCCTTATGAAAAACCAAGTAAGGGGAACGAATGCAGAGAGCCTGAATCTCGGAAACCCTTCTTGCTGAAGTGACAGCCAGTAAGAATATAGTTTTCCAGGTCAATAACTTCAAAGAACATGAAGCAGACGGTTCGAAGGGAGGTAGCATCAAGGATGCCAACATTAAGTTTAGATCCCATTGCGGAGGAGGATGCTTTATAGGCGGCTTTAGGAGAAAAACTCCTCTCAGAAAGGCCTTGCATAATCTATGAGACATAATGTTATTGTCATGCAAGCCAACATGATGCTTGGAAATAGCAGCCAGTTGAACTTTAAATGTAGATGAAGAGGATCCTGAATGAAAAACCTCAGCCAGGAAATCTAAAACAGAATGTACAGGAGCAGTAAAGGGATCAATATTCCTGGAATTTGCCCAAATAGAAAAATGTCGCCACTTGCTAGCATAAACAGTCCTAGTGGACGACTTTAAAGAAGACACTAAGATGTCTCTGACTGAGTCAGAGATCATCGGTAGCCTGGCTAGGGAAGGAAGTGGAGCAACCAAGCAGTGAGGTTGAGAGAATGAATGGCCCGGTGCTGCTGACCCGACTGGTGGATCAAGAGATCCGGAACTGGGTCCAGATGCCAGGGCTGCACCAGAAGGTGACGATGCAGAGACGGAAACCAAATTTGTCGAGGCCAATAAGGGGCAATAAGAATCAACTTGGCCCTCAAAACGGTGGCTTTCTGAATGACTTGTGGAATCAAGGGAAAAGGAGGAAAAGCGTACAGAAGTCCCCAGGGCCAATCCTGGGTTAGAGAGTCTCTCAGGGGTTGGCCTGGAAGGGGAAAGAGGGTGAAAAAATCGGGGCACTTGTTGTTTTGAGGAGTAGCAAAAAGATCGCAACAAGGAGTGCCCCACTTCAGAAAAATCTGATCCACTACAGATTGATTGAGAGACCACTCGTGAGGCATCAGAATGGATCTGCTCCAGATACACCTCCTTCGTTCAATGAATTTAAAAATGTTATAAACATAATGTGTCATATGGAAATAAGCACAATTAGAATGAGAACAACTAGAAAAACATCACATTTTATTGTATGGGATAATTTACAAAATTTGTTAAAAAAATTCTAATTTCAATAACACAGTATTTTAGTTTAATTAATTGATCTGATTGTAGTGGATGTCTTTGTAAATACTTTAGTTGTTTTGTTGAATATTATAATACCTATTTTTAATTATTTGTATAAAATTGTTATGATATTTCTCTTATATGTTAAAACAATAAACTTGTTTTAAAAAAAAAAGAATGGATCTGCTCAGCCTGTCCGCCAAGAGGTTGGACCTGCCGGGGATGTGCGTTGCTATCAGAAACCGATGAGAGGAGATTGCCCATTGCCAAAGTCTGAGAGCTTCTCGACACAACGGATAGGACCTGGTCCCGCCCTGCTTGTTGATGTACCAGACCACGGACATGTTGTCCGTTTGTACTGCAATAGTCCCCGTGGGAAGAAAGTCGTTGAGGGCCTGCAACGTTAAAAGCACCACTCTCATCTCCAGGACATTTATGTGCAGATGGTATTCTATGGGTTGCCACGTCCCATGGACCATCCTGCCCTGATAATGTCCCCCCCACCCGATCAGAGAGGCATCCGTAGTGACTGTGGCAACTGGAGGAGGGGGAGCAAAGGGTCGGCCCTGATGAAGAAGAGGGGAAGATATCCACCAATTCAGATGAGTTCTGCACGACTGTGCGACTAAGATTTCGTGCCTCATCGGGAGACTGTGGTACGACCACTGAGTGAATAGCATCCACAGCAGAAGACGCATGTGGAAGCGAGCCAGTGGTAGAAGAACAATGGCCGCAGCCATAAGACCTAGAACCTTCAGTATAAATCTGGCTTTGACCTTGCTGCTCTGCAATAGAATCCGAACAAATTTTTGGATGTCCAGAATTCTTTGATCTGTTAGTCTGGCTAACATTTTGACGGTGTTTAATTCTGCGCCTATAAAGGTGATAGATTGGCAAGGCAGCAGAGAAGATTTTTCAAATTTACTGAAATTCCCAAACTCCTGCAAAGCTGCAGAGTGTAGTCTCTGGTCTGAAGAAGCTGACACCTGGTGGTGGCGGAGAGGAGCCAGTCATCCAAATAAGGAAACACCTGGAATCCTTGACGCCTCAGATGAGCTGTGACCACTGCCATGCATTTGGTGAACACTCTGGGAGCTGAAGTGAGGCCAAAGGGCAGGGCTCTGAATTGGTAATGACTGGTCCCTAGCCGAAAGCGGAGAAACCTTCTGAAGCGCCTGTGAATCTTTATGTGATAGTACGCGTCCTGAAGGTCTATAGAGCACATCCAGTTGTCCTTGCCCAGAAAGGGCAGAATGGACTGAAGCGTGACCATCCCGAATCTTGCCTTCTTGACAAATCTGTTTAGACTGCTCAGGTCTAATATTGGTCTCCAATCTCCCGTCCTTTTGGGGACCAAAAAGAATCTCGAGTAGACGCTGGATCCTACCTGGTCTGCCGGCACAGTCTGGACGGCTCTTTTTCCTAGGAGCTTTGAAACCTCCTGTTCTGCCAAATCCCTTTGACCGGGTGAGATGTCTGGAAGGAATTGTTGAGGTACGGGATACCTTTCGAAGGGGATTTTGTAACCCTCGGATATGATCGACTGTACCCACATATCTTGTGAGAGGGAATGCCAGGCTACTGGGTACAGCGAAATCCTTCCCCCGACTGCCTCCAAGGGTGGACAGTCGGGCAACACCTCAGGGCTGCTGAAAGGGCTTCTCAGGAAGAGAACTCCCTGTTGCCCTGGTTCTGAGGACCCCCCCCCCTGCCTCTAGGGCGGCGTCTATTATTGTTACCCACTCTGCCTCTGGGGGTAAACTGACCACGTGTGTCCGGTGTAGCTCCTTGGGCTTTGCGGAACCACATCTTCCCTCCCTTCTGACCCTTGGGATATGGTCTAGAAGGGGGGGAAAAATGGACTCCAATGGCAGAAAGAGTTTTACCGTCCTGCTCACACCTGGTCAAGGTATCCTTCACCTGAGGTCCGAACAAAGCCGAACCATCAAAGGGGGTATTAGTGAAGGACGCCTTAAAGGGGTCCGCAAAATTACAAAGCCGCATCCAGGCTTGGTGTCTAAGAGCAACTCCTGTGCCTGCGGCCCTGCTCGCTCCATCGGTCGCATAGGATATGAGCCGCATGGAGGAGTTGGATAAGGAATTCAGGATTGCTAGCTGTGAGGCAATCTTTTCTTGAGCCCCAGCAGCAGAAGGATCCTGGACCACTTCACCCAGTTCCTTGAGACTATCTCTTTGAAGCCTGGTGAAGTGACAAAGGTAGTTCAGCTAACGCATAGCAAAGGTCGCTGAAGAAAACATCCGCTTTCCATACCTGTCCATGGTCCTAGAATCCTTGTTAGGAGGATGGACAGGTACTGAAGGATCCGCCAGTTCCTTCTTAGTGGCCGCTGCCACCACCATAGCATCCACAGAGACACCCTTGGAAAGAAACTGTTTGTCCGTAGGGGCCGTAATAAACTTGGATGGTCTCCTGGGGACAGGTTCCACAGAATCTGGAGCCGCCCACGCCCTCAGAGCCACTACCTGCATAAGTGGGTCGAAAGGAGGAGACACCCAGGAGGTGGAGGGTCGGGATCCAAAAGCCTCCAGGTATACCGACTCATCCTCGGAGGGATCAATGGATGGCCAATTCCCCCTCTGTTTGAGGAGCTCAAGGATGTCTGAAAAGGAGACATCCTCAGAGGGGATCAGAACCCTCCGACTTATCTAAGTCGGTATCAGATGTAGTAGACTCGGGGGAGTCTGTGTGTTTCCTCTACACGCCCTCTTCCGAGGCGGTTCACCTGCCGGATCAGGAGAAACTTCGGAAGAGGAGGAAATTCCCAATGGGGAAACCTGGGGCGATGGATCCCTGGGCCTGAGAGCAAGAGGCTGGCAAGAGGTGTCTACAGGCACCGAAGAGGGAGGAGCTAGAGGGATGGACCGCTGACCTGGCTCAGTAGCCAGGACACTCCTCATCACCTCAAAGGCTCCCCTCCCCGGGAGACCGGAATATCCCCGATCCGAGGATACAGGAATTCCCGGCTCCACTGAGAGGGAAGGCTCCGAGGTCGATGTCGGTGCCGAGCTTACCAATGCCGAAGCCCCGAGAAGGAGAGCGGGGTCGGACAAGGGTCCGATGCCACTAGCCCCCTCGGAGCCGACAAGGGAAACCCGACGACCGGATCCCTCCAAGGAAGGCCTCAAGGTGGAGATCGGAGCCGAGGACGACGGAGCCGAAGGATGTATCGGCTCCGCCAAACAGTCGCTGTCCCGAAGCTCCGAACTCTGGTGTGGAGTCGGAGGAGGAAGTTCAAGGGGTGAAACAATAGCCGAAGTCTGCTGAGACGGGCTATGGAGCATTTGGGCCAGTGCCTGCGACTTCAACAGCCTGCTTACCACCCTCTCTAAGTCGTGGTCAGACAGCCTGGAAGATCTCGAAGATCGGCTCCGATGGCTCCGCTCCGACAAAACAGGAGACCCCGGAGCCGAGTGGATACTCTGCAACGAAGGGGACCGAGATCTCTTTCGGGATGAAGTCATCGGAGCCGAAGTCCCCTGAATTCCAGATGGAGCCGAAGGTTTCTCGGCTCCGATGCTGGATAAGGTGTCGGCTCCAGCCGGAGCCGACAAGGCCACAGTAGACCGGGTGTCAGAACCAATCGGTGCCGAATCCACTACTTTGGAAGCAGATAGATCGGTTCCAGCCGGAGCCGATCTCGGCTCCGACGGAGCCGGAGCCACCGGAGGAGGCTTGGATACTGTAGCCTGAACCTTCGGTGGCTTAGAAGGTTTACCAGACCCTGTTTTAGAGGGAGAACCTTCTGGCTTAAGTAAGCCACGGAGGATCAACTTATTCCTCCGTTCCTGTAGGACTCTCTGGCTAAAAGAGTGACACAAAGCACAGGAGTCCTGCAGGTGCAAAGGCCCCAGGCAGTAAACACAAGAAGTGTGACCGTCTGTCAGAGACATTTTCTGACAGCACGAGTCACACTTCTTGAAGCCTGAGACCTTGCCTTCCTTTGACATATTTCTAAGGAAGAAGTCACACACACACCCCAACAAACACACACAATTAATCCCCTAACACACAGGTAGGGATTAACCAATGGGGTCTAGGCCTAACTTAACTTTTATACAATTACCAACGGAATTTAAAAGTTTTGATAAAAGGGAATAGGGTGGGCTGTAAACACACTACACACTATGAAAGTGGAAACAAGGGGGAAATAAATCCCTAACTAAGCTTTTTTTTGACAAAAAATTACTTACCTCAGCTGGCAAAGGAGACCTGTTTCACTAAGCGGCAAACGAGATCTGGGGTAGTTCCGCCTTGCATCATGGGATATAGGGTTGCCTCGAGCTGGTAAAAGGAGTTCTCAAGCTAAAGCAAGTGCCAAGTCGGAGCTGAGGATCGGCTCCGAACCCATCCAGCAAGAATGAAGGCGAGATTGACAACTTAACATTCACTTTTACCAGCTCGAGGCAGACCTATATCCCATGATGCAAGGCGGTAATTACCCAGATCTCGTTTGGTATCTAGAGGAAAACTGCCCGCAATCTTTCCACAAGGAAAGCAGAATAATTAGCCTAGAAAACTGTAAGGGGAACCCGGTAACAGAGATCCCGAGCTAACTGGTGTCCGAGGGAGAACAATCTCCCTGAGAAGGGGAAAAACGAGGTCTGTTCAGGCTAGGGGGACAGGAGGGAGGGACGCAAGAAAGAAGGCGAGAGAAGATTACTAACATGGAACGTTATGGTAGGTACATAACTTCTCAATGTTAAGTTGTCAATCTCGCCTTCATTCTTGCTGGATGGGACCGCGTCCCTAGCACCCTTATCCTGGGAGGATCAATGGAACAGACTCTTGAGAACTGTGGAACCAAAACTTGCTCTGTCCCTGGAGGCCAAATCCAATTTGTAATGAGAAACGAAGGTATGAGGAGTGGCCCAAGTGGCTGCTGCACAAATAGTGTCCAAGGGTAGTCTAGCCTGAAAAGCTGTAGATGTGGCTACACCTCTAGTAGAATGCGCTTTAGGTTTTGAGATCAGCTGTTTGCCCCTCAGCTGATAAATGTCAGAAATGGTGGACGATAACCATCTGGATAAGGTTACTTTAGAAACAGGAAGACATTTCCTATTTTCAGCATAGGAAAGAAAAAGCTGATCAGATTTCCTAAATTGCTTTGCTCTGTCCAAATAATATCTGAGTTGGCGATTAACATCTAGGCAATGCAGTTTTTGTTCTGCCCTGTTAGAATAATTGGGAAAAAATACAGGAAGGTCAATGGATTGATTTAAATTTGTTTTAGAAGCAACCTTGGGCAAAAAGGATGGATTGGTTCTTACACTCTATCCTTGTGGAAGATCAAGTAAGGGGGACGAACACAGAGGGCATGTAGTTCCGACACTCTCCTAGCCGAAGTAATAGCAACTAGAAAGAGAGTCTTCCAAGAAAGACATTTTAATGAGCATGTAGCAGCCGGTTCGAAAGGGGGAAGTATCAAGGATACCAGCACTAGATTTAGGTCCCACTGTGGTGGAGGATCTCTAACAGGGGGCTTAAGAAGGAACACCCCTTTGAGAAAAGCTTTACAAAGTTTGTGAGACATGATATTGTGGTCTGCAAATCCGACATGGAAATTAGAGATTGCTGCCAACTGGACCTTAACTGTGGAAGCAGAAGAACCGGAGCGAAAAATTTCAGCAAGAAAGTCCAAGACCGATTGAATAGGGGCAGTAAAAGGATGTATGTTCTTAGACTTTGCCCAAAAAGAGAAATGTTTCCACTTATTAGAGTAAATCCTCCTGGTAGAGGACTTTAGAGAAGCTACTATTATATCTCTAATGGGGTTAGAGATCATAGGAAGCCTGGCTAAGGAAGGAAGTGGAGCAACCAAGCAGTGAGGTTGAGGGAACGAATTGATCGGTGCAGTTGACCCGACTGGTGGGTCAGAAGATCTGGAATTGGATCCAGATGCCAAGGCTGCACCATGAGATGGCGATGAAGGAACGGGAACCAAATTTGTCGAGGCCAGTAAGGGGCAATGAGAATCATTTTGGCTCTCAAGACGGTAGCTTTCTGGAGTACTTGAGGTATCAACGGAAAGGGGGGAAAAGCATAAAGAAGTCCCCGGGGCCAATCTTGGGTAAGAGCGTCTCTGGGGGCATGGCCCAGACGTGGAAAGAGAGAGAAGTGTGGGCATTTGCTGTTTTGGGGTGTAGCAAAAAGATCGCAGCATGGGCGGCCCCACTTCTGAAAAATCTCCTCCACTATGGATTGCTTGAGAGACCACTCGTGAGGCATGAGTATAGCTCTGCTCAATCTGTCCGCTACTATGTTGGTTTTCCCGGGGATATGCATTGCTACCAGAAACCGATGAGAGGAGATCGCCCATTGCCAAAGTCTGACAGCTTCTCGACACAAGGGATAGGACTTGGTTCCGCCCTGCTTGTTGATGTACCACACCACGGACATGTTGTCCATGTGAACTGCAATAGTTCCTAAGGGAAGAAAGTCATTGAGGGCTTGCAACGTTAAAGCACTGCTCTCATCTCTAGGACATTTATGTGCAGGTGGTATTCGAACGGTTGCCACGTGCCATGAACCATCCTGCCCTGATAATGCCCCCCCACCCGATCAGGGAGGCATCCGAAGTGACCGTGGCTACCGGGGCCGGGGGGACAAATGGTCTGCCCTGATGGACTAGGGGAGAAGAAGTCCACCAGGATAGATGGCTCTTGCAGGTTTGTGTCACCAGGATCTTGTGACGCATGGGAAGCTGCTGGAAGGACCATTGGGTGAACAACATCCATTGTAGGAGGCGCATGTAAAAACGGGCCAGAGGGAGAAGTGTGATGGCAGCTGCCATGAGGCCCAGCACTTTCAGGACCAACCTGGCTTGTACCCTTTTGCTGGATAGGATGATCCAAATGTGGTTATGGATATCTAGGATTCTTTGACTTGTAAGGTTTGCTGACATCCGAATAGTGTCTAGATTTGCGCCTATAAAGGTAATAGATTGGCAGGGCGATAAGGAAGACTTTTGGAAGTTGACCGAAATTCCTAACTGACCGCAGAGACGTAGAGTATAATCTCTGGCTTGGAGAAGTTGATGCCTGGTGGTGGCTGAGAGGAGCCAGTCGTCGAGATACGGAAACACCTGGAATCCTTGACGTCTCAGGTGAGCCGTGACCGCCGCCATGCATTTGGTGAACACTCTGGGGGCTGTAGTGAGACGTAAGGGCAGGGCTCTGAATTGAAAATGACTGGTCCCCAGCTGAAAGCGGAGAAACCTTCTGGAGCGTCTGTGGATTTTTATGTGATAGTACGCATCCTGAAGGTCTATGGAGCACATCCAGTTGTTTTTGCCCAGGAAGGGCAAAATCGATTGAAGTGTGACCATCCGAAATCTTGTCTTTTTGACAGACTTGTTCAGTCTGCTGAGGTCTAATATTGGTCTCCAGTCTCCCGTCTTTTTGGGAACCAAAAAGAACCTTGAGTAGATTCCGGACTCTAATTGATCTGTTGGAACTGGTTGAATGGCTCTTTTTCTTAGAAGCTTTGATACCTCTAGCTTCGCAATCTCCCTTAGACTGGGTGGAACGTCTGGAAGGGAACCTTTTTGAGGGAAGGGGCTTTCCTCGAAGGGGATTTTGTAACCCTCGGATATGATCGACTGTACCCATCTGTCTTGAGAGACGGAAAGCCAGGCTTCTGGGTACAGTGACAATCTCCCCCCGACTGCCTCAAAGGGTGGGCAGTCGGGCAACACCTCAGGGATGCTGGAAGGGCTTGTCAGAGAGAGGCTCTCTGCTGCCCTGGTTCTGCGGACCTCCTCTGCCCCTAGGGCGGCATCTGTTGTTATTACCCCCTCTGCCTCTGGGGGTAAATTGACCACGTGCGTCAGGCGTGACTCCCTGAGATTTTCAGAACCACATTTTCCCTCCCTTCTGACCTTTGGGGTAAGGTCTAGAAGGGGTGGAGAAATGGACTCCTACGGCAGAAAGAGTCTTGCCGTCTTGTTCGCACCTGGTTAATGTGTCCTTCACCTGAGGCCCAAACAAAGTAGTGCCATCAAAGGGAGAATTTGTGAAGGACGCCTTAAAAAGGTCTGCGAAAATGCAAAGCCGCATCCAGGACTGACGTCTAAGAGCCACTCCTGTTCCTGCGGCTCTACTCGCCCCATCGGCTGCATAAGAAATGAGCCGCATGGAGGAGTTAGTGATGGAATTTAGGATTCCAAGCTGAGAGGCAATCTTCTCTTGAGCCCCAGCAGCTGACGGATCCTGTACTACCTCACCCAATTCTTTGAGGATGTCTCTTTGAAGTCGGGTGAAGTGACATAAATAATTCAGCGAACGCATAGCAAAGGTCGCTGAGGAAAACATCCGCTTACCATACCTGTCCATGGTCCTAGACTCCTTGTTAGGAGGATGGACTGGTACGGAAGGATCTGCAAGTTCCTTTTTGGTGGCGGCTGCCACCACCATGGCATCAACTGGAACACCTTTTGTAAGAAACTGTTTCTCAGTGGGGGCCGTGATAAATTTAGAAGGCCTCCTGGGGACTGGTTCCACAGAATCAGGAGATGCCCACGCCTTCTGAGCTATCACCTCCATGAGGGGGTCGAAAGGCGGAGACACCCAGGAGGTGGAGGGTCGAGATCCAAAAGCCTCCAGGTATACCGACTCATCCTCGGAGGGATTAATGGAGGGCCAGTTTCCCCTCTGTTTTAGGAGTTCTAGGATGTCTGAAAAGGAGACATCCTCAGAGGGGGATCTTGGGGACCCCTCCGACTCATCTAAGTCGGTATCTGATGTCGTAGACTCAGGGGAGTCTAAGTGCTTCCTCTTGCAGGTCCTCTTACGCGGGGGCTCTCCTGAAGGATCAGGAGAAACCTCGGAAGAGGAAGTTCTTCCCAGTGGGGAAACCTGGGGCGATGGATCTCTGGGTCCGGGAGCAAGAGAGTGGGAAGAGACATCTACAGGCACCGTAGATTGAGGAGCTAAAGGAACCAACTGCTGACTAAGCTCGGGGGCTAGCACACTCCTCATCACCTCGAAGGCTCCCCTCCCAGGGAGGGCCGAGAGACCCCGCTCCGAAGAAACGGGGACCCCCGGCCCCACCGAAAAGGAAGGCTCCAAAGCAGATGTCGGTGCCGAGCTCACCAAGGCCGAAGCCCCGAGAGGGAGAGCAGGGTCGGACAAGGGTCCGATGCCACTCGCCCCCTCGGAACCGACCAGGGAAGCCAGACGACCGGATCCCTCCAAGGACGGTCTCGAGGAGGAGATAGGAGTCGAAGACGACGGAGCCGAAAGGTGTGGTATCTGCTCCGAAGCCGCAACAGTCACGGTACCAATAATCTCCGGCTCCGAGCTCTGAAGGAGAGTCGAAGGAGGAATATCAGGAGGGTGTGGAATAGCGGTCGTCTGCTGAGACAGGCTATGGAGCATCTGGGCCAATGCCTGTGATTTTAGTAGTCTACTCACCACTCTCTCCAAATCATGGTCTGAGAGCCTGGAAGACCTTGACGATCAGCTCCGATGGCTCCGTTCCGAAAGTAAGGGGGAGGCCGGAGCTGAGTGGATAGACTCCAGTGAAGGACATCTAGACCTCTTCCTCGACGGAGCCATAGGAGCAGACGAACCTTCAGTCCCACTTGGAGCCGACAGCTTGTCGGCTCCGAGCTGAGGTAGAGAGGTCTCGTCTCCAGCCGGAGCCAAAACATGCTTCAAAGCTAGGGTATCGGCTCCAGCCGGAGCCGACACGGGTGCCGAAGCCAGGGTATCGGTGCCGATCGGTGCCGATACAGAAACTTCCAAGGAGGAAGGATCGGCTCCAGACGGAGCCGATATCGACTCTGGAGGAGTCGGAACCAAGGCCACAGACTTGGACACTGAAGTCTGGGTCTTGGGTGGCTTAGAGGGCTTCCCGGAACCAACCTTAGCCGGGGAGCTCTCAGGCTTAAGGAGACCCCTGAGGATCAACTTATTCCTACGCTCCTGCAGGACTCTCTGGCTGAAAGAATGACAAATAGCACAGGAGTCCTGCAGGTGTAGGGGTCCCAGGCAATAAATACAAGAAGTGTGACCGTCTGTCAGAGACATCTTCTGACAGCACGAGTCACACTTCTTAAAACCTGAGACCCTAGTGTCTTTTGACATGACCTAGTAGGACACTAACACACTCAGTCCTTAATACTCTAATTAAAGCAAAGCACTGACACACCTACACAAAAAATCCTGACAGGAAAAAGTTGGATGGGAAAGCCTAAGGCCTGACTGACAGAAAAATTATAAAAAGGGGTGGAGGAACTAACGGGAATAGGGTCTAAGTGAATCGGGAACAACTAACTTTAACAGGGAGTAAAAATTTTAAAACTATGGTGGTTGAATCTCTTTAAAAATGTAAAGAAAGTTCACTTACCAGGAGCTGGTAAAGAAGGTGACCTCATGAGCGAAGCGGCAAACGAGATCTGGGTAATTACCGACTTGCATCATAGGATATAGGGCTGCCTCGAGCTGGTAAAACTGATTCTCGAGCTTACCAAGTGCCGAGTCGGAGCCGAGGATCGGCTCCGAACCCCATCCAGCAAGAATGAAGGCGAGATTGACAACTTAACATTAAATATTTAGTATTTTCATGCTCTTTTATTTATTATTAAATACATTTACACTTTTCATTGTGGCTGGTCATTTAGAGAATATTTTAACCTTTGAGAGTACTTATATTTGGTGACACTGTGGAAGCTCCTGAAAGCCTTACTGCATCAATCAAACACTACCATTTGTATTAATTTTACTCAGTATAATTGGGTACCCTTGTAACAGCCATAACATAGCTGTCTTTGGAGTGTTCTGGTGGCATTATCTACCTTATAGTCTGGGCAGAAGGGGCATAGTTGGTAAATCTGTGCCAGCCTTTCCCAGGTGTGTGCGCATGCATGAACGCATCTGAAAATCAAATCTCAAACAGCGTCTGTGTCTGCTACTTGGAGCAGGGACACACAGCATTGGTTTCACAGAGAGGGTGGTGGAGGGCTTGGCTTGGAACACTCGGCTGAGGATTCAACTCTACAGCTGTGTCGGTGGGGAGACTTACATGGGGGTCTGGAGAAAGTGAGGGGGAAACCCAGCCCCAGGACGGAGTGTGCTCCCTGTGTGATCTTAAGGGAAACTGTACTTGGTGCAGAGAGCTGTATCTGGAAATACTGTGTGTATATCTATGTTTATTCCAAGTGAATGGCCCTCAGTGGTGTCAGTGGTGAGGATTGAGGCTCCTTGACTATTGGCACAGATGAGGGACATCACATACTGGTGTGCAGTGTTGTGGATATTAACTGAACTTTTGTAGCCTGTAGCAGTTGACAATGAAGGTATGTGTACTCTCAGCAGCCACAAGGTAAACATACAGAGTTTCGTTTTCACAACAGTTTTACTTACTTTTTGTTAGTTTAGTCAAGAAAAACAGGCAAATTGTCAGCAGAAGACTAATGGTAAGCTGACAAAGAACCAGCTGGCCAAGGTGCGTGAAGCCAAAGGACTGGTACATGCCAACCTGACTAAAGAGGAAATTATTTCAGCCTTAGTCGCAGCTGTAGCCCAGACCAGCAACCAGGAGGATAACCAGTTTGGTGATGGGGATTTGCAGCCCTAAGAAACAGCTCAGCTCACCTTTTCCTCAGAGGACTTAAAAACCCATCTGGAGTTAAACAGACGTGAACTGGAGGTCAAACGTTTGGAATTAGAATAAGCAGACAGACTGCAACAGGCAAAACAGAAGGAATTAGAATCAGCAGACAGACTGTGGCATTTGGAGGTTGAAGTAAATGAGAAGCAATGTCAACAGGAGAGTGAGATGCTGACTCTTCGTCATGGTCATGGAGGTAATGGAGAAGGGAATAACCGAACCCCAGAAGCAATAAAGGTCAGTAAATTTTTTTCACAGTTTATAGAGGGTGATAATTTTGACAGTTTTATTCATATATATGAAAGAGTATGTAAACAGTATAATGTTGACCAAGGGCCCTGCATATGGTACCTGACCCCCCCCCCCCATACTCCATGGTAAAGCTGTAAATGCTGTTTCTAAATTGCCTGATATTGATTCTTTAAATTATGATAAAGTTAAACAATGTTCATTGGAATGTTTTACGTTAACACCTGAAGCTTACAGAAAAAAGTTTCGTGACCATAGACACAAAGCAGATGGCAGCATATGTGACTACACTGCTGAGTTAAGCATTTATTTTCATAGGTGGGCGAGTGGGTGTAAGGTCGCCACTTCTGAAAGGCTGGCAGACCTTCTGTTGATGGGAACAAGCCTTAGCATTTTGTCTGAGGACATGAGAATCCGGTTGGCAGACCGGGAGAGTAACTCTGCAGATGAGCTGGGGAAAAAAAAAAGAGGATCTCTACTTAGCAAGCATGACATCACTGCACAAGAAGAGGACACCCAGTACTGCACATGGATATAAGGGAACCCACAGTGTGCAGCCTAATTCACCCCAACAGAATCCACCAGTAACAGGGGAAGCTGCTAGTTCAAGTACATGGCCAAGATCAAGGGTTAGACATTTTAAATGTAACCAGTGGGGCCATGTAGCATAAATATGTCCATGGAAGCAAAGTGGGGAACAAAAGGTGAGGGTGCCAGTACGTGGGAATAACAGTATGCCAGTGGTAAGTTGTCTGGAGACAACAAGGGTACCAGACTACCACTGGAGTTTATATCCTATCTTAGTGGACAGAAAACAGGCCATTGCTAAGACACACAGCCTCTGACGTAATCAATGTAAAGTCTGCAGCGGTTAAAGAGGAGCATACTTGCTTGGGCAGTCCACACTAGTCAGAGCTTTTGGAGGGACCTCATTCCAAATGCCTTTGGACAGGGTTCACCTTGACTGGAAGGGTGGAAAAAGAAGCAAGCAATTAGGTGTGTTTGAGAATATCCCCGCACATTTCCTGATAGGGAATGATTTTGAAAATGCAGTACCTTGTGTGCATGCAGTTACACACAGTCAGGCTTGGAGACAGGCATGTGGGGCTGGTAGCCTGGGGGAGACCCAGAAAGACAGAACACCTGAAGCCATGTCTGGTGAGGTGGCTATTTCAGTGAGGGAGCTACCCTGTAGCAGTAAGATACTGGTGTTCCCTTGGACAGAGTGACTGTAAGGGCAGAGGTGATTGGTAGTACCCAGGCTGACAGTGAGGCACTGCTGTGGGAGGATACCAGATTTATTGTGGAAGGGTCACAAAGGTAGAGCTGAGACAGGCTCAGCTCTTGGACCCTACATTAAGAAGCTTGAGGAAGGTAGCTAGGAAGGCATCTGATTCTCAAGGAAAAGGGAAGTATGTATACTGGAACAAAGGGTTACTATACAGAGAGTTGTCCCCTGAAGGAGGGCTAGAGGGTGAGGTATTACAGCAATTGGTAGTGTTCAGAGGCTACCATCTGGCATTTCTAGCCATAGCCCATGACATTCCTTTTGCAAGTCATGAAGAATTCTGTGCATTCTATGCACGTCTTTCTGTTTAGCTTGCTGTTAGTTGCATTTACATGCATACACATTACAGTATATTAACTCTTAGTATGAACAGCTACTTTTAAATACTGGATTGTACTAAGTACAGTAAATACACGGAGGCAAACTGCTTCAGTAAACTGCTTTAGTTAGTACGACATTTCTGTTACATTTAACTTTTCGTTCTACAAACACGCAACACATATGTTGTCAGCTCTCTATAGCAAATTCGCAAAGTCTGTTTATGAACAGTTACATTTATACCAGAAGATCTGGTATATTTCCAGAGTCTGATGTAAAACAGTTCTTTCTTTCTTCTTCTAATTTATGATTTGTCCTTTCTTTAAGCTTGGTGGTCCAAGGAAATTTGGTTATCTGAAACGCAGTGTTCCAGCACTTATCTGTGTTTCTTGCTTGATGTTTCAGCTTTACTTCATGGATGTCCTTGCAGCAGCTGCCATCTACGTAGTTATTTTTAACCTTTGTTTCTCAATAACATACTCCTTTGCATGGATGTCGAAACCTTTTTAAGCTATTATATGTTTGCCAGCACAAATACTTTTTATTTTTCAGCATTTTACTCTATTTCTAAATTAACCCTTTCATATCATTCTTGCAGCTTTTATTGAAGCTAATAATCATGCTAGCAACAGTTTGAAAAGACAGTGAATAAAACAGAATAATAATAATCTTTCAGGTCATATGGACAGAAAGCATACCAACAGATGTACTATGCTGAACTTTTATTGCTCTGGGATTGCAAGGGATGTTAACAGGGTACTTGCAAGACCTGTGAGCAGTGACAAACAGGAGGCAAGGCAGGAGACCAGGACAAAGCTCCTTGTTTTTGCCTGTGACCGAGAAGCCACTTCTGAGGGTAGCTATGGATATTATGAGATCTCCGAGTACCCCAAGTTCCACAGGGAAGAAGTATATCCTGGTGGTAGTAGATTATGCTACTAGATACCCTGAGGTGGTGGCTCAGTCACCATTGAGGCAGAGGTAATGGCAAATGCTTTGTTACAGATTTTCAGCAGGGTAGGTTTCCTGAGAGAAATACTGACTAACAGAGGTGCCAATTTAGCTCTCTTTTTTTTCCATCATTATACGACTCCTTAACATCCATTCTTTTTCTTCTCTTCTACTTACTCTAACTAATTATTAAATATTCCTTATCCTTTCTCTCTCTTTACCATCCTAGGTTTTTTCATTTTTACTCAAAATTTAATTCAACCTGTTTCAAAGGTATTGCATATGTTTTTTTTTTCCCTCTATTTCTGTATATTGATGTATATCTTGAAATTGTTTAGTAGTTTGTAGTGGAGCTTTTCTCCCCGGGCCTCCACTGAAAATGGACATATATCCAGTTGGACTAGCCCGGTAAACAAATGTAAAATAAAATAAAATAAAATAAAATTTCATGTCAGATATTCTGGCTTGTCTGTGGAAGTGCTGTGGTGTGAAGCACCTTAAGATCACCCCTACCACCCCCAGACTTACGGTCTTGTGGAGAGGTTAAACTCTACATGATGTGTGAAAATCAAATATAAAAGAAAGTGTGCATCAGCTACTTATTTGGAGCCTGGAGATACAGGGAGGGAAACCAAACCCCAGGATGGAATGCATTCCCTGTGTGCGCAAGCGAAATTGTGCTTGGTGCAGAGAGCTGCATCTGGAAATACTGTTTGTGTATCTATCTTTGTTCCAAGTCAACTTCTCTCACCAATGTCTGTGGTGAGGATTGAGGCCTACTGGCCTAGAGGAAGGATGTCACAGAGTTATGCTACAGTTTAGAAGTTATACAAGGGAAGACCCCTGGGTTGGCAGTCTAAAAATACGGGCTTTCCATCTAAAATGCAAGACCCATAATTGAGAGTCCCGCAACTACAAAAGCTGAAGTGTTACTGACAACAAAACGCACTGAATCCTGGGACTGCACACCTCATACCCCTTTACACTGGAATAGGGAGAACACTGAGGTTTTGCAGCATGTGTGTGTGTGCACGTGTTTATTCCCCCTTAGAGCACTTTTTCCCCAAGACAGAGGGTGGTGCTGCTTTATTGTGGTTCCCATTCTAGTGAGACACCTACAAAAAGTACCTCCTCCTGATACAAATGTACAGCTACCCCAGTCTCTCTACTCATTCTCCTTAACTTATTGCACCCCTGAGTAGCAGCAGGTCATTCATCTGTATCAAGGAACCTAGAACACAGCAAGGGGGAGATGATCATACCATCATCAGTGCTGTCTCTGGGAAACTGAAGCAGAGTATAGTAAGAAGATGAAACCTAACTTCTTGTTTGTATGTAGTGGGCATTCTATGAAAAGAGGTGTCCCTGACAGTGCAATGGCGTGCCACAAAGATACACCACCACCCTATGTGCAGCTGCTGCTATCTTCATACCTGGCCATGTGTGTGTTCTAATTTACCCTTCTCAGTTTCTCCCCCAGTGTGTTTGTGCTGTCGCTGGCTTCAGAATACATGAAAATGGTAGACTGCACCACCCTGCCCATTCATATTGTGCTATCTTTGTCAAGCTGCCGAGCCCCTTTAGCTGAGAACATAGCACCTGGATTTCTTAGCTTCCTGCCCGGAAGCGTCTACTGCTTGGTGTTCCTGCCCACACATCGTCCCCAGGATGGGGATGTCCATCCTTCCTGCTGCCCTGTTCATCACTTGAGCCACTAACTGAACCTGGATTGACTGGGTTGCAGTCAGGGCATTATTCCTTTATGCCACCAGAGAGGCAAAATGCATCACATATCTCAATTAAAAACTTGACTATATTGAGGGAAAAGCAAAGTTTCATAGTTCTTTCTGAAACAAAGTGAGTAAAGTGAAAGAGAGAAAACATGCACTTACAAGGCTATTCCTTTCTTTTATTTAGTGTTAAACTGAATTTTGAAAAGTATACTGAATATAAATCCTGCATCGTATTCAAAATTAATGTTTTCAGAATCATTTCTTTTATGTAGCCAGGAATGAATTTATTCAAAATAAATGCATAAAGGTGTGCCAACATTATTTTTCACTGAAGAACAAAGGTTACTGTTGCTCAGTTTTTCATGAAGTGGGGCTCATGCCTGACAGTGACAAGTCATACAATGAGGAGTGGAAAATTACTGGCCAGTACTACTACACAGACTGAGCATGTGAAAAGGAATGTGGTATGTTTGAGATCATGCAGGTGTTCACTGTAAAAAGTGTGACATGACAATGCAATTTCATGCATCTACTCTTGCTTAAGTTTTAACATAGCTCATACAGACTAGAATTAATTAAACTGCACTACATGTGCCGTGCTGCGTCTATATCATATTATTATATGATGTAAATAGCGAATGCTATTTCATCGTACCAATAATATTGAAACAATAAAATATCGAACAAACGGAACAGCAATTTTTTTCCCAGGGAAAAAATGTGCTGCTCCGTAAAAAAAAAAAAGAAATAAATAAACTTAAACACAAATTTAAGTGGGGGGGGGGGGGCTTCGCCCCACACCCCCTACTTAAATATACCAACTCCGAGATCACACCATAGTGGAGGAAATGGCAAAGTCCTGAAGACGGCCCACCAAATTTTTTCCCTAGGAAAAAATTTCATGTTCCGTGACTTCACTATTTTGCCATTTCGACAGTATCGGATCAACTAAACAGCATTCGCTATTTAGTCCATTCGATAGCGTCATATACACCTGCTGTGCTCAATAAATTAATGGTGAATTTGTACAGTTTAACTTACTTCCCTATTTCAAGTATTAATTCTTTAATTTAATGATTATTTCCGCTTCAGTGATCACATTGGGCACTGAGGAATGCTCAAAAGTAAGCATCCAGAAATGAGAGGGATGCAGACACACAACAAATCAAAGGAATCTCCTTTGTATTACCCAAACAGTGAAGTGCCAGAAACTATCAAGCCACAATGCAGAAAGAGAGAAGACTCCTATGAAACTACTGTAACTCATGGACTAAATGAAACTGCTGAAGTCCAGGACTACACAGAAACTGTACATCCCATTCGGAACCAGGAGAAAGGAATAGAACTCCTTGCCTCAGTCCAAATGTGGAATAACTGCTATGCATGTCATACTAACAATGGAGCCAAAGCACATTGTGAATGGCCCCGAATCTGCTGCTCAACCAAATGAAGAATATGATACATGAATTGAAAATTCTGACTTCCCACCTTAAACCTGAGAAAGGTCTAGCAAGGAGGAAAACAGGGACAAAAATGATGGGCATTATCCACATGCATGGTAATTACAATATTTGTCTGCATCCAAAATAACAAAAGCAAAGTGATAAATTACATTAAATGTAAGTGATTTTAAAAATTAGTTGAGAAATTATAAGTTATGTACTCACCATAACTACAGATCTGTGTTGTCCATTTTTATTCACTTACGGGTTCCGGATCCAATACTCTGATCCGACTCCGCAGCAAACCACAGACTTCTGATCAGACTCTTGAGCTCCTCCCTCTACCCACAACGCCCCACTCCATCCCTATTGCCTCAGATCATGTTTGCTACTCTATTTCCTAATAAAAGATGAGGAACAGATACAGTCCAACAGAAAAAGACAGGGCTCAAAACTGGAACTGCGGGTTCCAAATACAGTCCAACAGGTCTTTCCAGAAGAAAAAGGATGGGAGATGGATGGAAAGGGAGTTGAAGAATGAAAATGGCCAACACAGACGTCTAGTTATGGTGAGTACTCATAAATTTGATGTTGCCTTTGTTATTCTTCCTCACTTATGGGACAGAGCCCTCACTAAGAGGAACCTGGACGACTGGATGGGAAATTGGAAATATACTCCTGGGATCCCACGTGTTCCTGCTGGACAGGGAAAACAGGTGCTGATTTTAAGGGTACATGGGTGAAATTCTTGGCTTGGCTTACAAGGGCCTCTAGGCCAACAGCCTAGTATCATCCTATGAACCTATGAGTCCCCAGCTACGTTCACCTTGGGTGGCCCTCATGGAAGGATATTCCAGAGTACTGTCAAACCAAAGGAGGCTCTATTTCTGGATATGATGTCCAATTTACTGTGAAACAAAGGTATGACCCTTGGACCAGGTAGCTGCTGTACAAATGTTATCAGTGGATGTTCTTGACCAGAAAGACAATACAGCCAAAGATCTAGTTGAGTGAGCTCTGGGAAATTTTACCAATGTCGTACCCTTCTGATAGTAAATCCACAAGATGCCGTCTGTAATACATTTAGCTAGGGTGACTTTAGAAACTGATTGCCCTAGGTGATTTGGAAAGAAAGATGCAAAAAACTGGTCCTATTTTCTTAACTGTTTTGGCCTGTGCAGGTAAAAACAATTATCTGTATACATCCAGCATGTACTCTCCTTTACTTACAAAATTTGGAAAGAAAACTGGCAAGTGAATGGCTTGGTTAATGCTATTTTCAAAAGCTACTTTAGTTATAAAAAAAAAAAAAAAAAAAAAAAAAAAAAAAAAAAGAAGAGTTAGTCCGGACAGAAACCCTATCTTTGTGGAAAATAATGTAGAGAGTTTTCGCTGAAAGGCCCTGGAGTTCAGAAATTCTTTTAGACAAAGTAATAGCTACCAAGAAAACAGTCTTTCATGACAGAAATTATAGTTCAGATTTGTCTGAAGGTTCAAAGGATTGTTCTGTCAAACCTTCAAGTACTTCAGTAAGATCCCAAGGTAAGGGATCTTTAATTGGAGGTCTTTGCAGAAAAATGCCTTTCATAAAAGCTTTACAAAATCTAGAGGAAGCTAATGAAAGATTTATCCCATGAGTGTAAATTTGAAATTGATGCCAACTAAAGATTAACTGTAGAAAAACTAGCACAGTCTTTCTCAAGAGTTGACAAAAATTGAATAACCAAAACTGGTGCAGAAAAAGGGATCACTGTCTTTATCTGATGTCCAGATAAAGAACCTTTTCCACTTGCTTCTATAAACTTTCTTGGTAAAGTCCTTTTGAGAAGCCAAAACAATGTCACAAATTGGAGAAGAAAGCCTGGACTGTCTACTACTGGAAGTAGAGAAACCATGCGGTCAACCTGATGGCCTGAACGCTGGGGTGCTGTATCCCAGACAGGTGAGACAAGAGATCCTGAGTGGGTTCCAGTATCCATGGTGGATAATGAAGATGAAACCGTAAAAAAGGGAACCATAACTGTCGAGGGCCGAATGGGGCAATGAAGATTACTGAGCTCTTCAGCCTATTTGCTTTCTGCAAAAACCTTAGAATTAGGGGAAAAGGAGGATAAGTACAAATGAGTCCTGAGAAGAGCATTTCTTGGTGAGTTCCCCTGAAGGGGGGTTCAGTACTTGCTGCCTTTGCTGTTGAGAGGAGTGGCAAATAGGTCACATCATGGTTGGCCCCAACACCTGAAAATCATATTTGCTACCGATTGATTGACAGACCACTCATAAGGCACCAGAATGGATTTGCTTAGTTTGTCTGCAAGTACGCTGGTTTTCCCTAGACTGTGCATTGAAATAAGAAAGCAGTCTGATAAGATTGCCCAATCCCAAACCCTCATGGCCTCCCTGCAAAGGGAGTAAGATTGGGATCCTCTGTTTGCTGAAGTAAGACTAAACATGTTTCCCAAGGGAACAGTGTCTTGAAATGCCTGCAATGCCAAAAGGACTGCTCTCATTTCTAGGATAGTGATATGCAACTTGGTCTCTTTGGCGGGACCACATGCCTTGGACAATTCTTCCCAAGATATGTCCCCCCTCCACAGTTGAGAAACATCAATGGTCACTGTGGCCACTGGGTTCAGAAGGACAAAAGGTCTACCCAGGAAAAGATCATCTGACTGTATCCACCAGCGAATGTGTCACTTGCAAATTGGGAAGAATTTTACTTGCAAAGATAGGGATTAAAGTAGAATGGACCACTGTACTGCTAGACCCCACTGGAGAACTCGCATAAAGAAGCATGCCAGAGGAAGTAGTACAGACCCCAGAGTATGAAGTACTAATCTTGGTGAGAGATGAATAAGAGAGAAAACAGCCTGAACCTGATTCCTGATCAAAGTAATACGGTGGATTGGCAAGGATGCTATTTGCAGAGAAGTGTTTAAAACTGTCCCACTGAACTCCAGGCTCATACTACAAGTTTTGATTTGGTAAGATTTACTGTAATGTCCAAGGAGTTGGACACCTAGGGCAAATAGTCTCTGGCATGTTAGAGTTGATGGTTGGATGGGGGTGGTTAGATGCCAGTCATCAAGATATGGAAACACCTGGAATCCCCTCAGTCTCACGTGAGCAGCGACTACTGCCCTGCATTTGTTAAACACCCTGAAGGCAGTGGTGAGTCCAAAGGGCAGAGTTCTGAAGCGGCAATAAATGGCTATTAGGTGAAAGCAGAGATGTCTTCTGGATTGCCTGTCTATTTTGATATGGCAGTATGCATCCTGAAGATCTACAGAGCACATCCAATCCTCCTTGTGCATAAAAGGCAAAATGGACTGAACTCTGACCATTAGGATCTTTGCTTTCTTTACATACTGTTTCAGTTTGCTTAGATCCAAAATTAGTCTGAGGTCCTCTGTTTTCTTTGGCACTAAAAAGAAGCATGAATAAGTTATGAATCCTATCTGGTCTGGTAGAACCTTCCAAATGACTCTTCTTTAACAACTTTCAGATTTCTTGAGCTGCAGTCTTCCTCTAACTGGGTGGACCTTTGGGAAGTTTCTTCCTTTGACGATGAGGAAGAAGGGAAAATGGTATGCAATAACCTCCGGATATTATTCTTAGCAACCATGACTCTTTTGTAATGTCTATCCAGATGCAAGGAGAATTGATCCCAGACTGCCTCCCGTGTAGGGCAATCAGGCAGCACTTCAGGAGTGCTGGTAGGGCCGGTGTCAGAAAAAGAATCTCTGAAGCCATGATTTTGTGGACCTCCTCTGCCTCTAGGACGATGTCAGCCATTAAAATTACCCCTCTGCCTCTGGAGGAATTTTCCCCATACGAATCCGAAAAAGGTCCATGACATTTGCAGAACCACATTTTCTTAACACATTTCTAGTTCTTTGAAAAGTTCTGCTGAGGTGTAGAAAACTTGAGCCTTATGTAATGTTTGACTGAAAAAGATTGGGTATACCAATGTATGTGAAGTAAAATATTTATGTTAATTATAGTGTGATTATTTTTAAATGAATGTAAATTTGTCTACGTCACAAGTGATAATCCAATAAAGGTGTTTGAAGAAAAAAAGAAAAAAGAAAACTTGATCCCTCTGGCAGACAGGGTCTTTCCATCTTTTTAGCTGCCTGTAAGTGTATCCTTGACTGATGGCCCAAAATAATAAGTGCAATTGAATGGGCATTAATAAAGGATGTCTTGAAAGGCTCCACTAAGTCGCACAACTGCATCCAGGCATGTCACCTTAAGGCGATGCCTGAACTGGCTGCTCGTGAGGAAACTTTAGCTGTGTGAGAGATTAACCTCATCGAAGCGTTTGATATGGATAAAAAAAAAAAAAAAAAAGAGAGAGTGGCCAGTTGAGAAGATGCTCTTTTGAAATTCTCTGCAGACACTGACTCGGAGTAATTGAAAGTTCCTTAGTCAAATCTCTCTGAAGTCTAGTAAAATGTGCTAGGTAGTTCCGTGACCTCAGTGCGAAGGTAGCCGAGTTAAACACTCACTTTCTAAATCTGTCCAACACTCTAGATTCTCGGTTAGGCAGATGGACAGCACAGCTGTGTTCTGCTAGCTCTTTCTTAGTGGCTGCTACCACCACCATAGTGTCAACTGGAACTCCTATGCTCCAGTGGGGCTCTTCTGCAGGCTGGTACCAAAAATCTGTCAGGACACTTGTGGACAGTATCCAGCTCGTTCCATGCCCAGATGGAAACCAGGTCAATTAGTTCATCTGCCAGGGGGATGACCCAGTTGTAGATGGGCCACAGTTAAAAGCCTCCAAGAACACAGACTCTTCAGGAAGAGGAGCTTGGGATGACTAACCATCTTTTTGCTTCAAAATCTCAAGAATATCTGTAAAGGAAATGTCATCTGGCAGTGACCTGGGGGATCCTTCTTCATTGAAATTGGTGTCTTCCATGAGAGACTAAAATTGGGGAATCTGTGTCTCCCCTTTTACACATCTTCTTCCAGGGGGCCTCTTCCGTGGGATGTTCTGTAGAGGTATCGGAAGAGAAGGGAAGTTCCTCTACAGGAACAGTCTTGGAGGCCCGTTGGAATTGGCTGTCCCTGTGGAATAGGCCTGATTGTCTGAGCTTGGAACCGGTGGGAGTAAAGGGGTAGGATCCAAAATAAGAGAAGATGGTTCTCTCTGGAGAGAAAAAGCCCTTTTTACCACCTTGAAGGCTGAGGGCCCAGGAGAAACCCTGACCAAACCCCTCTAAGCTGATGCTTCCAAGGAAGGTAGAACAAGGCTACCCCCGGATCCAAGCCTTTGAGGGAAGAATCCGACCCGAAATGTCCATGGCCAAGCCTCCAAGGAGAAGGGATGAAACTGACAACACCAGAGCCAAGCCCAGCCACTTGGACCTGACACTGACATTTCCTCTGAGTTTGAAACAACTGTGTAGATAAAGAGGGTAAAATGGGCTTTAACATATACTGGGGAGTTCTGCTTCTATGAGCTGTAGCTGACTTCAGATCCAAAGACTTAGGATCCAGAGAGGATGTCGTCAGAGAAGGAGAGAGAATCATCAGAGCTGAAATCTTCGGATCTGGTGAAGGTTTTGAATCTGATTGTAGGCTAAGAGATCTCAGATATGAGGATGTCAAATCCAAAACTTTTCTGACTTTTCCCTAGGCTCTGATGAAGACAGAGGGGACGCTGGCAGAGACCTTTTATTGAGTCCCGAAGAAGGCACTGTGCTAGATTTTGTGGGGGTTTGAGTCCCAGAAGATGAAATAGCAGGTAGTAAACCTCGCAAAATAAGCTTATTATGCATGTCAGCCAAAGCTCTGGGTTTAAAGGTACAGCAGACTGTACAGGCTGCATTTTAATGGTCAGGACCCAAGACAATAAATGCACTAGTCGTGGGCATCAGATTTTGGGATCTAATGCCCACAAGAAGTGCATTTTTTTAAAACCCATAGGTTTGTCAGACATTATGCCTAGATTAACAATAAAAAATAAATTCCAACCACGTAATTAAGACGTTGTTAAAACGAAAATTTATTTTGTACAACCAAAAGACGAAGCGCTTTTGCTAAATCTATATAGTATCATCAGAGTCATTTTGGTTTCAAAACCTTAATGTTTAAAAAAAAAACTGCATCCAATCATTTCACACAATTAATTAACTAATTAATTACATTTCCTTTTAGTTAAATAAAACAAAACAGCTTCATCCACACTTATATAAAACCGTATATTGTGTATACCAATTTAATACAAATATATATATATATATATATATATATATATATATATATATCTATATATGTGTGCGTGTATATATATATATATATATATATATATATATATATATGTGTGTGTGTGTGTGTGTATATATATATATGTGTATATATATATATATATATATATATATATATATATATATATACACCTCCCAAACTTTATTTTATTACACTTGCTCTTTGTTTTAACAGTGGTTTCAAAGAAATATTATCATTCAACCCTGGTGAATTTTGGGCATTTAAACGCATCTGCATTTCATTTCTTTTACTTCTACTTCATTTTCTATGTCCACTCCCATCTACAAAAACTCTATTATAAAGAAAATAAACTTTGTAAAGTTGATACATTTTTTACTATGAATAAAGCATTACATTTATTTTCTTATCTAATTGCTCTTTGATGCTCGGCTATTCTATCTTTTAGTCTCCAGTTTGTCTTACCGACATAAAATGCTTCACATGATACACAGGTTGCCACATATACTAATTTAGATGTATTGCAATTACATTTTCCTGGACATGGTAGTTGTTCCATAAGACTTTATTGCCACATACGGTCCATCATTTATAAATCTACAATCTCTATAGGTTCCACATTTTGTCATTTTAGAACATTTTTTATTCTATTTTCTTTTACATCCAACCATTCTTTTATATTTTTCCCCCTTTTATATGTTATCTTTGGTTTTGCTCCTAACAGGGCTTTTGTTTCTCCTTCAAGGCAAGTACCCCACTTCTCAGTCATAATTCTAACCAGTCTAGGTGTCACCAAATTGTAACTTAAGACCATCACGTCTGTTTTCATTTCTTCCAGTTCAGTTATATTCTCACTTGTATCTATTTTCTTCTTAAGGATAGGCAAAAAATTAGTATTTCTTTTATATATAATTTCTTTCCTTATTTTCAACAGCAAATTTAATGGATATCCTCTCTCTAGAAATATTCCTATCAATTTAAACATTTATCTCCCAAACTCCGTATCATCACTTACTAGCCTTGAAGCCCTCACCACCTGTCCTTTTACTATGCTCTTAAATTGACGGTGGGGATGACAACTAGTAAAGTGTTGCAGAGAATTCTAGTAATTTTCTTTTCTATATAATTTGCTATTTAGTACGTTATTTTTCTTACTCAAAGTAATGTCTAAATAGTTCATTTCAGTTTCATGGTAGGTATATGTGAACCTTAAAAATGACGTTGCTGAGTTAAGATAATTAATGAATTCAATAATCCCTTCTATCTTTTCTTTCCAAAGCACTAGGATATTGTCCAAAAATCTATTATAACTTATTTCCTTCATATATTTTGATTGAAATACAAAACATCGTTCCCACTCTAAAAGTACTAAATGAGCAAAAATCGGGGCGCACCTTGCTCCCATCGCTATTCCTGATTTTTGACGGAAGGTTTCCCCTTCGAATCTCAAAAAGTTATTTTTAGTATCAAGTCCATAAAGTCCAACAACAAATTTAGCTTACTTTTATCTAATGTTTTACTTTTCAAGAGGCTCTCATGAAACACATTTATTCCTTCTTTATGAGGAATCACTGTAAATAAATTAATAACATCAATTGTGAGAAAAACACTTTGTTTATATTTCTCATTCTCTCCAAGCAGTGCCAGGAATCTCTTAGCACATGTTCTGCTTCTCCTATTACTTCATTGACATTATTGTCTACATAGGCAGCTAAAGGTTCGGTTTTCGATCCTTTTGCTGCTACAATAGGTTTAAAAGGTGGATTTTTAACATCTTTATTGACCTTCGGTATACCAAAAATAACAGGCAGTTTAGGCTATTCTACCTTTAAGTAGTTAAAAAGGGTTTCATTGATGTTACCATCCATCAGTGCATCCATCAAATAACAATCTATCTGGCATGTAAGCTCTATTTAATTCATTTATAGAGACCCTTTCATAAATTGTGTCATTAACTATTTTATACATCCTTGCTATATAATCTATAGCATACATAACTACGGTCCCTCCTCCCTTATCTGGCTTCATGTATCTAACTTCTTTGTTTTAGAAATATCTAAGCATTGTTCTCTCTTGTACTGACAAATTGTCTTCCTTCAAGCTCTGTTGTTTCAATATATCTCTAAAATCTATCTCTCAGTTTTTTTCAAATAACACATCTCGTTTGTATGGGGGAATAAACGTGCTTTTTCTCTGTAACACTTGGTTACTATTATTTGTTACGTATATCGAAGTAGTCATATTAGCAAAGTAATAATTTAAGTTCAGTTGTCTCACATATACTTTCAAATTTGTTAATACATCAGCGACATCAACCTTGTAATTAGGAACAAATGTATTTCCTTTGCTTAGCAACTCAAAATGTGCATCCTGTATTTGTATATCAGTGTAGTTATAAATGGCATATAACCTGCTTTTCTATTAATCTTCACATCCATGTCAAAATGTGCATGATCACTCAATAATGTTATACTTTCATTTGAGTATGTTTCACATTCATTTTGCCAAGGAAACAATATTTACAATATTTTCAACATTCAATGCAAGTTCATCAGTACTGTCAGCGTTAATTTTAATGGGGGGGGGGGTTCTTTCCCCAATTCTTGTAGTATTGTCCTTGTTTTTGATTGTTCCAGTGACCACCTTGATTTTTGTTTTTCAGTCTCTCTGATCTCCTCACATCCGGATTATTTCCGGAAAAATACTGATTATCTCTGCACATTGCTAGAATCAGAATTTACTCGATAATCATGTTTATCATTTTCACACCAGTCACTATTAGAACCATTGCCCATATTCCTTTTCCATGACCCAACTGGGTACGCACAATTGTTCTTATAATCTCTAGAGTCTCTTTCTAGTTTTTGGTTATAGAATTGTTTTTTACAAAGTCATCCACCCTTCTCAAGGTTTTTGTATAACTATCATTGTGGTGATTAAACAGCAAATCACTAGAAATAGAATTGTTTAGTTTCGATATTTCTTCCTGCAACTATTTTATTTTCGTTTCATTACTCCGTACTATGATATTTAACATTTCTAACCCAGTCTTGTCATATAATGCTACAAGTTCTCTCAAAGATGACGTACCTGGTGTTATGCCCATGGTAATTTCCAAAGTCTGAAGCCCTTCGGAACTTGTTTCAAAGCCTCTGATTTTGTCAAAAATAAGTTATCCAATCGTAATACTCGGTATTTCACACAAAGGTTCTCCAAATCCGAAATCTGTTCTTTCAAATTCCGCATCTCGTTTCTCATCTCTTGCAGACCTGAGAAATCCACTTCCGGTATTGTGAACCATTCGCTTAATTTAAAAGTATGTTTGCTGACCTCTAGTGGCTCCTATTATGCCTAGATAGACATGTAAAGGTGTTTTGATTTATTTATTTTAAGCAGCAAGGAATACAGAAAGGTAAAACCACCAACTATGACATTAAAAAGAGATACCTTATTAAAACTCGGTATATAAGTATCAACAATGGTATGAAAGACTACAAAAAGTTTAGTAGAAAAAGGTTGATAGAAAGAGGCAAAAAATTCCTAACGCTAGCTACAGGTAAGCAGGAGGTTGTAAGAAAAATTTTTAAGGTTTAAAGAAGTTACAGAAATTTTAGTACCAAAATATCAAGAAAAACTTGCTTACAAAATGCCCGAGAGCGAAATCTACATCTAACTACAATGACAGCAAAGGGAGATCTGAGGCAATAGCGATGTAGTGGGTGTATTATGGATAGAGGGAGGAGCTTAAGATCTGGATCCCAAGTCTATATTATGTGGCTGAGTCGGATCTGAGAATCAGATCCAGAACCCATAAGTGAGAGAGAATGAAAAGGGCATCATCAGATTATGAGAACTAAGGATGCGGATGGTCTGAAAGATCCCCTTCCCCCTCTTTTTTAAGGAATCAAACCACCTTTAATAGAAACTTTCTCTAAATTCCATGTGAATTGAAAAAAAGTTAAGTCAAGGAATATTTCAACCAACCCCTCCCCCTAAGCACACACACACCAACCAAGGATGCTCTGCCCACTTTAGGATCATAGGAGTTTACAAGGAAGCAGCCACAAGGCCATTTCTGCATTACTCTCTTTTCAAGGAGGACCAGGCCAGTCATGCCACAGTTGAATTTTTGAACAGCCATTCAGTTACTAATTAACTTTTTACTTAACTTTGAGAGGAAGCTTGTTCCAGAGAAGGGAAAGCACTGTGTGACAAATCTATCCCTCCTCTGCCTTCTTCGCTTTAGCAGATTTTTGATTTCCAGCCAGGTGTTGGATGGACTGTCTGATTCACTGGGTTATTCCTTGACTTTTGAGGTCAAAGCATCTTAGGAAGGGGGACGTTCCCCTTTGGATGAATCCAAGTTTCCATGCATTTTCACACCTGGTGATCTGCAAAAGGAGGGAGTCTATATGTACTTATTTTTATTTGCAAAGGTAAATGCCTTTTTTTAACACAAGATCAAACAGAAAAGCTCAAAAATATATATTTCAAAAATACACACTGAAAATATTTGACTACTGCAACTTTAAGAAAAGAGTGACTAGAAGAAAAGGCAGGCTATTCATTACATTGTAAATCCTCTTGAATAACTCTGCAGAATAATACTGAAGTCCAGAAATGATTACATACATCAAGCCAAGTGCAGAGGTTCCAGCAGAAACAGATTAGCACATTTACAAATTAATAAAAGGAAAATGTATAAGGCATTTTAGGAAAGGACATAAAAAAGAAACAAAAAAGGCAAATACACTGATGAAAATGTACAGTGCTGACTGTCAAATGCAGGTACAGGACCAGCTTTTATAAACATGACTTAGGAAAGCTTTTTTTTTTTTAAATATGGCATTTGAATAGTCTACCTATACTTTAAGAGAACAGCATTTCACTGTTTATAAACTACTGAAATGTAATGCAGGAAGAGGATTGGGTGAGACACGCACTACCTAATTGAAAGTTATGTGCTTGGGTGCATCATTTTATTATTGGGGGGAATAGCTTTGCACTTAAGACAGGATAGGAGGACAGATCAGACATGCATTAAATATGCGACATCAGGTCATACGTAAACTCAAAGTGAACATTATGCAATAGATGTGAAGCAAGCTTAGCCAAATGGCTATAAAACTTCCTCAGGGATTGATGACTGTTCCTGAGTTTGGCTGGTTAAGATGCTAGAAGTAATTCAGTAGTAGAAAGGCTCAGAAGAGAAAACTTTCATAATCTTGTCATGAACGGTAAGACCTTGTAGAGGAATTCACATCTCTTTTTTTTTTATATATATAAATCTTTTATGTAATGGAGCATGGAGGTCATACTTCAGTTCTTTATCTATGGTGACACCAAGGAGCTTTTCAAAACTTGACAATTTTGACTTTATCATCAAGAATTATTACTTTTATGGGAGAGTCTTTACTTCTTCATTGTTTTAAGGGCTGAATGGCATGGATTTTAACTTTTAAAGTCTTTATTCTCTATTTTTGCTAACAAGGTTAGTCCCACTGCACACTGATGATTTCAGGGGAGAACAGAGGTGGCACTCATAACGACTACAGAAAATTTGGCCAGGACACAGAGCAATTCCAACACTTTTTTTTTTTTTTTTTTTTTTTTTTACAAGAGCCATGGGATCTTTTAATTCCACCCCAAGTGATCAACTCAAGCAAATGGGGTGTTGGTCTAATGTCAGATATATAGGACAGCATCACAAGTGCATCCCTTTATACTCAAATACCATTAACAATGGACAATACATTCAAATGCCTACTGTGCAGAAGAATCCACAGCCTTTTGATCTTCAAAGCAAGAAGGACAAATGTGCAACCTGTACACTTTCCAACAATTTCAGACGTAAGTCAGAGTTATATTAACAGCTCAGAAGTTGAATGACGTTGTCCTGCAAGGTAGCAGTGACTTCAGATGCATTAGGACAATAGAGTACGTCAATGGTATATTAGCAGAACTGCAAAATAAATACAAAAAGCCTAAAACTGATAACTGAAACATGGTGACACTGCACACTGGGTTGCTTGGATTCTCTCACTCAGAAAACTCGTAAGACAATGAGAGGGTCAGTCCTTAGACTGAAAGTTGATGACTGAATGTTCATGGTTAGTCATGTCAAATGCCTTAAAATATCATGGTGCAATTAAGTTCCATCCATAATCACTTTTTTGCAAAAAAATCAACCATGGCGAAGACAGCTAACTCTTCCAGATTAACCTGAACCCATACTGGAAGTTGGGGATGAAGTTTATGGTCAGTCAGATGGTACAGTATATGAAAAACAATGCATTTTCCAAAGGCCTATTGCAGAGGTGACAACAGGGCTAAAGGACAGAAGTCATTTAATAATGGATCAGCATGTACTGGTGCAGTTGGGGTCTGGCATAATGGTTAAGGTGTTTACCTTTCAACACAAAGTGCATGATTTGATTGTCAAACAGGATAACTAGCCAGGCTTAAAATGACCCATAAGGACAGTTAGCCTAGTACTGACCCACAAACATATGCAGTCTTTTTTTAACTGATCACTCAATACAGAAAGGCAGAGATCCACAATCGTCAGCTTAGCATATACAGGCAAGTGCTGAGAGGAATTTTTTTGAAAAGTGAAAGGACTAGCCGAGTGGAGTCTACTGAGAGAAGCAGGTATATCACTGAGATCTATTACCTTTCAACGTGGCCTGGTGAATCATCAGATGCACTAAGGAAAAACTAAGAAAAATGCTTAAGAATAAAAAATCTCAACAAAGCTAGTACGAGGCAGGGTTGTCTGGGGGAAGCGTGTGAAGAAAGGTATATTACTATTCCAGAATTACTTTAGATTATGCAGAAAAAAATCTACTTGAATGAAAGTACTTATTTGCTGGATTTGATGACTTTACACAATTTCTCATGTAAGCTTTATTTGGCAGCAACTTCCAAGTTGGCTGTACACTAATCAACAACTTAATTTCATCCCACCCAGTGGGGAAAAAGGAGTGCCACTGAAACTTTTTTTTTTTTTTTTGGTAAAATTTCGTTACCGGCTAGTAAGTACACTGCCTGTATACCAATAAAGGAAAAATTTGGAAAACTTGAAAGAAAATCAACCAGAAAAGGTAGAGAGAAAACACTATAAAGAAAGGTTTTGCAGTTGTTCAGCAAAAAGCAGATCAAGCTTCAGCTTTGGTGCAAGAGATGGCTTCCAGTAATTTAGAGGAAAAAAATAAATGCACTCAGAAGTGATTAAAATAAATGAAATAATGGATGAATACATTGGCTGAAATTCCAAAAGGCTGAATAAAAAAAGAAGTTATGTACTCACCATAATGTTCCATCTGAGTAGGTAACTTCATTTGTCAGCAACCTGTGAGTATTGGATCCGAGCCGGCAGCTTTCCAAGCTAAAGATCCGGACTCTCAGCTCCTCCCCTTACCCATAATACGCTGCTCCCTCCCTCCAGTCCTCAGATCGAGTTTGCCATATTATCTACCAACAACAGTCAAATATACTTGCAAGAGAAAAATCTAACCTGATGCGCGACAGAAGGAAAACAATATTCCGTCATGAAAAAGACCATGAAACAGGCTAGGGGGAAGGAGGGGAAGTTGGTTGCTGACAAATTAAGTTACCTACTCAGATGGAACGTTATGGTGAGTACATAACTTCTTTATCTGAAGTAGTTAACTTCATTTGATCAGCAACCGGTGGGACAGAGTCCCCAGCTACCAAAACCTGGGAGGTCCTCAAGGAAGGACATTCCGGAGCACTGCGGAGCCAAAGGCTGCCCTACCCTCTGGATATCAGATCCAGCTTGCTATGAGAAATGAAGATATGAGATGAGGCCCAAATAGCTGCTGAGCAGATGTCATCTAAGGGAACCCTTGACCAAAAATCCGCAGAGGTAGCCATAGAACGGGTAGAGTGAGCATGAACCTTCAAGGGTTCTGGCCGACCGGAAGCTGTATACGCATGTGAGATGCAGTGGGATATCCATCTAGCTAAGGTAACTTTTGTAATAGACTTGCTTAAGGACGGCTTAGCGAAAGACATGAAAAGCTGCTCTGATTTGAGAGAAGCAGCTGTCCTGTGCAAGTAAAATTGCAATTGTCTATGCACATCCAACAAGTGCAGTCTGTATTCCCCTTTGTTCTGAAAATTGGGGAAGAAAACAGGCAAACTGATGGTCTGATTGATACTGGTCTCGGATGCTACCTTAGGCAAGGACGACGGATTAGTCCTGAGGGAAACTCTGTCCTTATGGAAGACTAGGTACGGGGGTTTTGTACAAAGGTTTTGAAGTTCAGATACTCTTCTAGCTGACGTAATTGCAACCAAGAAGGCAGTTTTCCAAGATAAGAATTTTAAATCGACGGAAGCTGCAGGTTCAAAGGGTGGATCAGTTAGCGCCTGAAGAACTAATGGTAAGTCCCATGGGGGAACCACATTCTTGACAGGAGGTCTTAACAGGAAAGTGCCTTTCAAAAAGGTCTTGCATATCTTAGCGGAAGCTAAGGTACCAAGGTTGTCTCCAATGTGGACATGAGAAATCGCAGCCATCTGAACCTTAACAGTAGAAGCACTGGCCCCTTGGTGAAAAATTTGGGACAGAAATTCAAGAACTGTTGGAATGGGAGCTGTAAAAGGGACCAACTGCCTATGTTTGGCCCAGATGGAAAAATGCTTCCATTTACTCTTGTAGATCTTCCTGGTAGAAGGTTTATGCACCGCTACCAGAATAGCTTTTACGGAAGATGAGATACCGGGAGTCCTAGCCATTAGTGGAACTGGATCAACCAAGCTGTGAGCTTGAGGTCGTCCAGGTTCGGAGTTTGCAATCCCGAAGGATGAGAGATCAGATCCGGAATGGGATCTAAGACCCAAGGAGGGGCTATGATGCGAGACCGCAGGTACGGGAACCACATCTGGTGAGGCCAGAATGGGGCTATGAGGATTATTTTGCTCCCCAACCAATGAGTTTTCTTCAGAAATTTCATCATTAGTGGAAGAGGAGGATAAGCATAAAGAAGACCGGGTGGCCAAGCATGAACCAGAGCGTCTCTGGGACTCTCCCCTGGTGGGGGAATTAAGAGTGAAAATCCTGCTGCATTTCGTGTTTGAAGGAGACGCACAGAGATTGCAGCAAGGCTGACCCCATCTGAGGAAGATCTGTTTTGTTACTAAGGGGGTTAGAGAATACTCGTATGGTGTGAGGAGAGAAAGACTCAGCTTGTCCGCTAGTATGTTGGACCGACCCGGAATGTGCGTTGCTATCAGAAAGTGGTTGGTTGCAATCGCCCATTCCCAAACTCTCATAGCCTCTCGACAAAGAGGGTAAGACGTGGTTCCTCCCTGTTTGTTGATGTACCAGACTACCGCCATGTTGTCTGTCTGAATTGCAATGGTCCCCGGAGGAAGAAGGTCTTGAAGGGCTTGCAACGCAAAAAGCACCGCCCTCATCTCCAGAACAATGATATGCAGAACGGTCTCTACAGGGGTCCATGTGCCTTGGACGGTTCTGCCCATGCAATGCCCCCCCACCTGAGGCAAGAAGCATCCGTGGTCAGCGTGGTTTGGGGTTGTGGCATTACGAATGGTCTCACTTCTTGGAGCTCCCGGGAATGGAGCCACCAAAGAAGGGAGTTTCTGCAAACCTTGCTTAGGGGAATCGGTGAATCCAGTGGGTGAAGAAGGCACCACTGGACCTGAACGGTCCATTGAAGGACTCTCATGTGTAATTGAGCAAGAGGTGAAAGGCTGATTGCTGCTGCCATGGATCCTAGGGCTCTCAGGACTAAATCCGCGGTTGGGACTGGGGACTGTATAAGTGCTATTATGTGGAGTGACAAGACGCGTAACCTGTCCATTGTCAGAAAGGCCCTGGATTGACACGTGTTTATCCTGGCCCCTATGAAATCCAGAACTTGAACAGGAAGAAGAGACGACTTCCTGAAATTTATGGTAATGCCTAGCTGATGGGCCAAGAGTAAAGAATAATTCCTGGCAGAACAGAGTAGATGCCTGGTGGGGGCGGTGCCAGTCCATCTAGGTATGGGCAGACCTGAATTCCCTGAAGTCTTAGATGGGCTGCCACAACTGCCATGACCTTGAACACCCTGGGGGCTGTGGTGAGGCCGAATGGAAGAACCCTGAACTGATGATGACTGGCCCCTAGCCGAAAGCGGAGAAACCTTCTGGATTGTCTGCCTATGAGAATATGGTAGTACGCATCCTTGAGGTCTATGGAGTACATCCAGTCGTTCTCCTGCAGGAGGAGGAGAATACACTGTAGAGTGACCATACGGAATTTCTCTTTGGCAATGAACAGGTTCAGAGTAGACAGATCGAGAATTGGCCTCAAGTCCCCCGTCTTTTCTGGCACCAAAAACAACCTGGAGTAATTGCCCAACCCGGACTGCTCTGGGGGGACGTACTGGATGGCCCTTTTTTCTACCAACTTCTTTATTTCTGAAGCTGCAGCCTCCCTCTGATTGGGTGGAACATCGGGGAGGTGCTTCGTTAGCGGAGGAAGATTCAGAAAGGGGATAGAGTAACCTCTGGATATTATTCAGAGCACCCAGCGATCTGTAGTAATGGACTCCCAACTTGCTAGATGCTCCGAAAAACGCCCCCGGACTGCCTCCAGAGAGGGACAGTCAGGCAACCCCTCAGGGCTGCTGTGCGGGTCAGTCGGAGAAGGGTTCTCTCAACCCGAAATTCTTCGGCCACCCTCTGCCTCTGGGCTAACGTCCAGCTTGTCCTCCTCTGCCTCTGAAGGACAAAGGATTTGGAGCGGGACGGGATTGCTGAGACTTCTGAACCACATCATCTTTTGTTCTCTCTGGTTCCTAGAGAAGGACCTTTGAGGAGCGGAGAAGTGGATTCCGATGGCAAACAGCATCTTCCCATCTTTTTTGCTCTGGAGTAGCGTGTCAAACGGTTTTGCCGAAAAGCGTAGAACCGTCAAAAGGAGCGTTCGCGAAGGACGCCTTGAAGGGTTCCGCAAAGACAGAGCCAGGCGTGACACCATAAGGCGACCCCTGCTCTGCTGGCCCTAGCCTCCCCCTCCGTGCCATGTGAGAGAAACTGCATAGAAGTGTTTGATATTGACTTCAGAGTGGCCATGCGAGCCGAGAAGGTCCATTTATCCTTGGCCGCCATGGACTCCGGGGGAGACCCAGCATATTCCTTGATCAGATCCCGCTGAAGCCTAATTATGTGTGCCATATAATTCAACACCCTTATAGAAAAGGTGGCTGAAGCAAACATCCGCTTTCCAATGCGGTCCATCGTCCGAGATTCCTTATCAGGAGGATGGACCGAGGAACTTTCTTGTGCCAGTTCCTTCTTGGTGGCTGCCACCATGGCATCTACTGGGGAACCTTTATTCCACGCCGGCTTGTGAGAAGGGGGATTAAGAATTTTATCTGGTCTCCTAGGGATTGGCTCCACAGTGCCCGGCTCCTTCCAAGCCCTGGTAGTAATCAAGTCTACCAGGAGGTCGGCGGTTAGAGGGGACACCCAAGAATAGACGGGCCTGCGAACGCCTCCAGAAACACAGACTCATCCAAGGAAGGTTTCTGGGCTGACCACCCCCCTCTTATGCACAGCATCTCCATAATGTCTCCAAATGAGACGTCCTCTGGGGGTGACCTGGGGGAACCTTCCCCTTTCTCTAAGTCCATGTCCTCCATGAGGGACTCGGGGGAGTCCAAGTGCCTCCTCTTACACTTTCGTTTGTGAGGGACCACCTCGGCGCGGCTGTCCGAGGAGGGCTCACCAATGGGGTCCTGTTCCTTTACGGGAACCAACTGCGGCACCAACGCAGGCTGTCCCTGCGGCCGGACGATGGAAGACAGGCTCATATGCGAGGGAGTGAAGGGACGATCAGTAGTACGGGCCGGGGACTTTGAACTCTTCGACAGCACCCGCTCCACCAAGTCAAAGGCCGAAGGTGAACCACTCTCCCCTGGCTCCGAGAGTAGTCCCCTCAGCTCCGATATGAGGATCAGTGTCAGAGCCGACGGGATAGGACCCGAAAGGGAAGTGTGCTCCGACAGCAATGGAGCCGAAGACACACTTACCCCTGCGGATCCGAAGCTCGGCTCTCGGCCCCGAGAGCTCAGATCTGAAAGATGACCCGACAAACTCAAGGGTAAGGCTGGCGTCTTAGTAGCAACTACTATCAGCTCCGACTCCCCAGCTCCGAAACCCGATAGTGGATCGGAGAAGGAGCAATGGGTGTAAAGAAAGGGGCCGAGCTCCTTCCCGGAGGGGGAGGAGGCAGGAGCACTCGTATCTGCATCTGGGCCTGCAGGAATCGACGCATCATCCGGTCCATATCTGCGTCAGACACACTCCTGGTAGACCTGAAAGAAGTTGAGGCGGGCCGGGAAGGCTGCCTAGATGACCTCGAAGGTGACCAGGACTCCTACTCCTGCTTTGGAGAGAAGCGTGGAGAACGGAGCCGAGAGGGGGAAGACCTGGAAACCCTCACAGGGGAGCAAGTCAATTTAGCTGGCGGTGCCGAAGGAACTGATTCGGCCCGCCGCTTATGACTCATGTCTATCCCTCTCCTTCTCTCTATGTCGTTTCTCTTTACTGGACGAGTCCCCCTCTCCCTGGGAAGCAGCGGGAGGTTGAGTCCCAGCCAGGGGAAGGGGAGCTGAAGGTTGGACAGTCGGCGCCACTGAGGAGGAGGAGGAAGAGGAATCCGGGGGTAAGAGTCCCGCCAAGATTAGTTTGTTCCTCCTGTCCCTCAGAGCCCGGGGGTTAAAGGCTGCACAAATCTGGCAGCCCGATGTTAAGTGGGCTACCCCCAGGCAAAGAAAGCACTGAGTGTGGCCATCCGCTGGGGACAGCTTATGACCACACTCAGCACATTTTGAAAAAATGGCCTTAGGGCCCTCGGCCATCACACACAAGCACACGCCCTGACACACAGTAAGGGGAAGGGAAAAATACTAAATTATCACAAAAAATTAATAAAACACGGTTAAACTACAAAAGGGGCTTGCTGTACACACACACACACACACACACACACACACACACACCGAAAAAACTATTTATCTGAGAAAAATACACCTAAATTCCTCTCACCTAAAACGCTAAGAGCTCTTCCTTAATGCTTCAGAAGCTGTGGCAAACGAGATCTGGGGACTGGAGGGAGGTAGCAGGGTATTATGGGTAAGGTGGAGGAGCTGAGAGCTCGGATCTTTAGCTTGTAAAGCTGTCGGCTCGGATCAGAGGTCGGATCCGATATCCACAGGTTGCTGATCAAATGAAGTTAACTTCAGATCAAAAAGTACAGTTGTGTACCTACCATAAATGTAGATGTTAGAGTGTATTCACTGTTGCAGTCATTACACTTGGGTTATCCTGCTGGCAGGCTACCCGCAGTCAGCCTGAATTCCAATGTCCTGGTCCGGCGTCGATTGCTGTCACCTCTTCCCTGACAGTGCTCCAGGGGTATAAAAGATGCAGCTGATGCCATTTTCTTCAGTTTTTCTTGCCCCAGATGTCAGGTGCCCCCAAAAGGGTAGGCTAAAAACATTGCTTATAAAAGCATGCACTAAAATAAACAATACCTTCATCTACAAGCAAATACACTACATAGGTTGTATAGGATAGAGAGGTACAGATAAGTCCCAGCAAAGAAAGGGGGATGGTGGGTAACCTGGACTGCAACAGTGAATACACTCGAACATCTACATTTATGGTAGGTACACAACTGTACTATGTTCATTGTGTTTCACTATTGCAATCATTACACTTGGGTTGAATCCCAAAGCTGAGTTTGGGCGGCTGAGTCTAAATAGAATTAGGAGTGGCTATAAGGCCCTGTAGAACTGCAGTGGAAAAGCCTGCTCTGGATTTAGAGTAAAGAGGTAAGTGGTAGTGCTTAGTAAAAGTGTGCACTGAAGTCCAAGTTGCAGTCTCCAAAATATCCTTGGTTGGTTACTCCTCTGAGGAAGGCTGCTGAGGTGGCTGCTGCCCTGGTAGAATGAGGTCTAATGCCCTTAGGCACTGACTTGCCATGTTGTGAATAGCAGAAACAATGCAGTGTCCTATCCATTTTGAAACAGTCTGCTTTGAGATGGCCTTTCCTTGTGATCCTGCAGCATATGCCACTAAAAGTTGCTCAGTCTTTCTCAAAGCTTTAGTTTTGTCCAAGTAGAAGCGTAGCTGTCTGTGTATGTCCAAAAAATGCAGAAGTCTCTCCCCTTTATTCTGTGGGTTTGTGAAAAAAGTAGGCAAATGAATGGTTTGGTTAAGAGTCACACAGGACACTACCTTAGGCATAAATGTTGGGTTTGTCCACAGAGAAACCCTGTCCGGATCGAAGATAATAAAAGGTTCTAAAGCCATTAATGCCTGTAACTCTGAGACTCTTCTTGCTGAAGTTATTGCTAGGAGCAGAGCTGTTTTCCATGATAAGAATTTTATCTCAGCTGTATTGGCTGGCTCGAAAGGAGGCTGTGTGGGTTTTTCCAAGACAAAATTGAGGTCCCATGCAGGTATTGGTGCTCTCCTTGGAGGTCTTATATTTTTTAGCCTCCCTGAGGAACTGCCTAAGCAATGGATGTGAAAAAATAGGTGGGTCTGTATTGTAATGAGCAGAAATGGCAGAGGCATGGATCTTAATTGATGAGAAAGATAGGCCTTTGTCCAGCATCTCAGTTAGATATTATAAAATCTGTGGTATATTTGGAACAAGCGTGTCAATTCCTTGTGCCTGGTTCCAAGCACAAAATCTCTTCCATTTTTCTGCATAAGATTTTCTGGTGCTGGGCCTCCTGGCCTCCAAAATAACATCCATACCCGCTTTAGGGAGAGGTGTATTCTGAATGGTTACACTATCGCCATGCAGCTAGATTTAGGGTTCTGAGTTGGCTGTGCAGGATCTGATTGTTTTGTTGGGTCAGTAAATGAGGAATTTGAGGCAATGTCCAGGCTGGGCCTTGGGACAAGCTCCTTAGGACTGGGTACCAGTGTTGGCATGGCCAATCTGGGGCAATTAGTATAATTTGTGGCTTCTCTTGTCTGACCTTTAGGAGTACCTTGGGGAGGAGAGGCAGTGGAGGAAAGGCATATACTGTAAGGTTGGTCCAGCTGAATGACAAGGCATCCACTCTTTCCATGCTTGTTTGTGATAAGTCCTTGTGCAGAATCTCTGAAGTTGGCAGTTGTGAGGGGGAGGCAAAAAGATCTATGTCTGGGCATCCCCATTTCCTTGTTATCATGCTGAAGATTTGTGGATCTAGTTTCCACTCGTGAGGATCCATGAGGTTTCTGCTTAGCTTGTCTGCCAGAGCATTAGTTTTTCCTGGCAGGAATAGTACTTGCAGGTGTACTCGGTAGGTCAATGCTGTTTTCCACAAAATCATGGCTTGTCTGCAGAGGGGGTAGGAATGTGTCCCCCCCCTGCTTGTTTATGTACCACATAACTGTGGTGTTGTCCGTCTTTATCAGCAGCTGTCCTGGATGAAGTAGGTCCTTGAAGGCTGTCAGGGCATTTTGTACAGCTAGCATCTCTTTTTGATTGATGTGAAGATGCCTTTGATTTGGGGGCCATGTGCCCTGTACACATTTTCCTACCATGTGGGCCCCCCAGGCATAATCTGATGTATGTGTTGTTAGTGTTTGCCTCGCTGTGGGTAAAGTGAATGGCTGTCCCTTGTTGTGGTGACAGGCCTGTGCCCACCATCGAAACTCCTGTTGCAGGCAGGGAATGAGTGAAATTAATGATTCTAGGCTGTGGCAATGTCGAGTACAAACACTTTTTAGCTACCACTGTAGTTTCCTCATATGCAGTTTTGCATATGGACCTAGCAGAATGCAGGAGACCATGTACCACAGAGCCTGCAGAATTTTTCTTGCAGATAACTAGGTCTTTGTTGCCATGCTTTCGAAGTAATAAATCAGTTGCCTTTGTTTGTCTGGCATGAGATAAGCCATCTGGGCAGTTGTATTTAAGCTTGCACCCAGGAATATTATCTCTTAAGAGGGTACTAGTTTTGATTTCTTTTTGTTTATTGTGTACCCTAGGCAAATTAGTAATCTTTTTACAAATGCCAGCTGCTTTAGTAGCATGTCTTTGGTCTCTGCTTGAATAAGGCAGTCGTCCAAGTAGGGATATATTTGAATTCCTCTTCATCTGCAAAATGCAATTACTGGTGCCAGGCATTTTGTGAAGACCCTGGGCGCAGTAGATAAGCCAAAGGGCAGTGCATAGAATTGGTAGTGCACTGAGCCAGCTAAGAATTTGAGGTATCTTCTGCAAGATTGTCTGATTGGGACATGCAGGTATGCCTCTTTGAGGTCCAAAGTTACAAGCCAAGCCTTCTTGCCCAGCATGGGCAGAAGCTGTTGTAGAGTCAACATTTTGAATTTCAGAATGTCCAGAAAAGTATTTGGAATAGACAGGTCCAGAATTGGTCGCCATGCTTTGTCCTTTCTTGGTACTAAGAAAAGTCTTGAGTAAAATCCTTGTCCCCTGCTCTTGTTGTGGCACTGGCTGAATGGCTCTGATGTCCATGAGAGATGAAACTTGTTTTTGTGCCTCTGCCCATTGACTGTGCGGCAGGTCTGGCATACCTTTTGCCTTTGGAAGGGTGTGAAAGTGGAACCTGTAGCCCTGAGAGACTACATTTAGGACCCATTTGTCCTGGGTTACCGTGTGCCAATTTTGTGAAAAAAGTGCTGGATTTCCCCCCAAAGGGTGCTGCCAAAAGATAAGTGCTTGGCATTGGTAGAGGGAAGTCACTGGGATTGTTTCCTATATGGCTGTGATTTGTCTTTTCCACTTTTGGAGGTAGAAGCACCCCATTGTTTAGGCATGTATGAGCTGTCTGCCTCTAGGGCGTCTGTATCTGCCTCGGGAAAGGACCAATTCTTAGAAGGCCAGTTCCTGCTAAATCTGGGGGGCTGTACCTGTAAGACATCCTTCACTGTCTGCATAGATTTAGCTTTATCCTCCATTTTCTTCAACACCTCTTCTGCCTTAACACCAAACAAAGTATCATGCTGTAATGGTGCGTCCAATAATTTTGCTTTAACATGATCAGGCAGAGTCTGTTCCTTTAACCAAGCATGCCTTCTAATAACAGAACCTGTTACAGCGGCCCTGCAAGAGGCCTCCAATGAATCATAACCACATTGCAAAGTATGTTTTCCCACTTGTTCAGCTGCATGCAGTAAATCCTGCAATTCCTTGTTCTCAGAACATTCAGAATTTGTTGTCAACATTTTCTGTTTTAACAGAGACATTAAGTATTGCTGATATTTAAGCATATGAAACTGACAATTTAAAGCCCTTACAGCCAAGGTAGCAGAAGTGTAAACTTTTTTCCCCCATCTGTCCAGTGCCCTAGAATCTCTATCTGAGGGGATAGGGTTTTTTGCAGTAGCAGCCTTGACCCCTTTGGGGCCCTGAGAAATAGTTTCCGGGTCAGCAGCAGGGTTTTTATATAGAAATTTATGAGAATCTGGAACCCAGTAGTATCTATCTGGCTTAACAGGTGCAGGAGGTAAAGAGTCGGGAGACAGGCCGGACTCTGAAAATACATCTACAATGTCTAGAACAGGTGGAATAGCAAGAGGTCTGTGCTGAGGTAGTAGAAGAAAGTCTCTGAGCCTTTTCTTAGAATCTGAATAATCTTGGCTCTCCCAGTGGAAATGCTCCCTCATGGTATGCAGGGTTTCCCCAAATGAGTAATCCTCAGGAGGAGAAGCTGAAGGAATACATTCTTCAGCATCAGAATCCTCATAGGGAGGAATAGAGTATCCCTGTTCTGAAGAGGAGTCAGAGGAAATGGAAACCTGATCAGAGGAATCATATTCAGTATCTTGCCTAGGCCTCTTATCAGGAGGGGGATGGGAATCCCTGATCAAAATGATTAGGTCTTCGGCCATTTTGAACATCTGTCTCTTAGGCATGGAAGTCTGTCCTGGAGAATGCTGTATTTGTTCCCTTGTATTTAAAACTGTTTTAGTCTTTGTCTTGGATGCTGAAGTCGGCTTGATATAAAGCTGTGTAGGTCTGAAAACACCCTTAGAAGCAGATGCCTGCTCAGCGGCTCCGGACCCATCTGAGGGATTAGTTTCCGAAGGCCCAATACCTTGAGTATCCAGAGGCCTAGCTGTCTTCACGTGGGAGTCGGAGGTGGCCTGTGGCTCTGAGGTAGTGGGTGTCAGGGGCTGCGAAAGCACCTCACTGAGAACCGGTGACTGGCCTAAAAGATGCTTCGTCGGTTTTGGACCTTGGATGCCTGTCCTTTTCCTTTTCCTTGCGCTTTTTATGAATTCCGGTCATCGGTTGTTCCGATGGCAATATATAGTTAAACCTTCAGCCAAAGTAATGAAAAGCAAAATCGTACCAACGCTTAATAGTGCGTTGGTTAAATCTAGCACAAAACCGACAACTAGCAACATCGTGGTCAGGGCCTAGGCAAGGAATACAGTAAGAATGAAAATCCTTATGATGTATTTGCTTCCCACAAGAAATACAATTTCTAACTTTTTCTGACATCGGTCTCGAGGAAGAAAAAAAGTTTCCCCGATGGGGTACTTAGCTTTATAGAAGATTTTGGATCTGAAATTCAATTTCGAAAGTCTCAGGAGTCGGCCGACCGGAACTTGCGAACTGCTTTTGCTTCGTGCACTGCGCAGCAAGAAAGACTGAAGAAAATGGCATCAGCTCCATCTTTTATACCCCTGGCGCACTGACGTCAGGGAAGAGGTGACAGCAACCGACCCCAGACCAGGACTTTGGAATTCAGTCCGACTGCGGGTAGCCTGCCAGCAGGATAACCCAAGTGTAATGACTGCAACAGTGAAACACTATGAACATCCATTAACTAGATGTTCAGATGAACAGATAAAACTGCAAAAATCAGAGGGTGAAATGAAGAAAATAAGGCTGTTTCAAAAATAGAGTTAAAAACAGAGCGTGCACAGAAAAACTTCGATTTGCTGCTGTATCAAAGAATATGGAAGGAACAGGCTATATTAATTTTATGAAAGCACAAATAAGCAACGGGACTGGTGTTCCACAGCAAGCTCTGTTAATCAAAAGGGCACATCAGGAAGGATTAAGCTGAAACAAGTGTTTTTTTCTAAGCAAGTAGGCTTTAAAATATGATGAAATGATGAAAGCCAAGAAATCTATGTATCTTAGAAATGTAAAAACATTAGCCTTTTCTTTTTTCTATAAGCAAATATTCGGGTGGAGTTAAGAAAGAAAGCAGCTGTACAATCTGTGCTGAGAGAAATTTGCAAAGATTCATTGCTGAGTACTTCTCCATGGAGATAAGCTGTCTACAGATGGAAGAAATTAATCTTCAGAGTTCTGAGCATTCTTACCTGATGGAAATGCAAGATTTAAAAGTATAAGAGAAAATGAAAGTTTGAAATTATGGGAAGTGAATAAGAGATAGCAGCCTCCCTAGCAACCTTAATATTTTAATGCATTTAACAGAACAGTGTACAATTTAGTTTTATTTAAAGATAAGCAGTGCACTTTTTCTTAGGGTTAAAAGTTAATGTTTTCTAAAAGTATTCACTCTGTTTCACACATCCAGGAGGGGGAAAGAGAGAGAGAGAGAGAAAAAGAACATACAGCAATCAGTGTACGTAGGAATTCAGGTTGTAATATGTACTTTAGCAGGAAAACCTTACATTTAGGTTAGGCAATGTTGTGGGTGCAGCTGTCATTTTGGGGCAATTATTCGTATCTGCAGGGGTAAACTTCACTTTTGGAAGATGTACAAAGTTTTATGTGTTTGTTTTAAGTAAACAGTGGATTGGGTGCTTTGAAAATGCATTTAGTTTCTTGAAGGTTTCTATTAAAACAAAAAGTCTTTAAAATGTGACACAGATTCAAATGGAAATGAGAAAAAACAACTGTACAAAAGACCAGCCTGCCAAACATTAGTGTATGCATGTAACACAAAACCTGGAAAAACACAACTGTCATTATATAACAGCTTTTAACATGATGGCTACACTACCTACACAATCTTTAAAAGCAAATAGCTTTACTGGTGTAAACAAAAAGGAAAGAGTACTGAATTACATTAAGAAATGCAGAGTACAAACAGCATTGCTGCAGGAGGCAAACTTGAAAGAAATGAGCATGTGAATTTGACAAAAAAAGGATTTCAGGATGGATATTCAGCAGATTATCAGGGACAAAGAAAATAGAAGTAATTATACTCATTGCTAGAGGATCCAACAGTGATAGAACAGTGATAAAACACAACAATGGTAGATTTGTGGTAGTAAGGGACTCTTGGCAAGGGAGAAGGATTACAATGGAATGCATTTACATTCCACCTAAAACTGATATTATGGAGTTTAAGAAAAGTTTGGGAGAAATAATCAGTTTTCAGCAGGACTATTACTTAGAGGTGGGCACTGGAACTTGGTTTACAAAAGTAAAGATTTATCAGGGGGGCCCTAGAAAGGAAAATATAAGATAGAAATGGTAGATTTCAGAGATTTCTGAAGAGATTTATGAGAATATTTGATATGGAAGATGTGGTAGTAGAAACTGACAAAATCTACATATTACTCTCCAAGGTACAATAACAGAGCTAAGCTTGACAGAAATTGTATTTAACAGGAACACTACATTTATTTGAAAGCTTCAACACATATCCAATAACTGTTTCAGACCTTTCATCAATAAAGACTAGAGGCAACCATGCAGGATAATGAAGTAAAAATGAGAAACTGAGAGGAATTTAAGGAATGGGTAGTGAAAATTATTATGGACAACAGAGACATTTTCAGATGTTATAACTAGTAGCAAATGTTGGAGGTGTGGTGGGGAAAAAAGATTAACTGAGAATTTGCTTTCTGGAAGTGTAATGAGTTGGCAGATTTTTGCAAATTCTCAAGAGAATACTCTGCCAGGAATATTGTGTAAGCATGTGGATGCACAAAAGGCTAGGACACAGAATCTGAACTGCCTAGCGAGTGGGATAAAAAATGAAAATGAAGTTGAAAACAGGATAGAAATAAAAGATAGACATAGTTAAGCAATATGAATTACTTAGAGGAGCTGACAAAGTTTACAATACTGCTGAGTAAGGGGAATCCCACTGAACAAAAAGAGGTGCAAATGCAGTGTGGTAAAGAGAAAATAAGGGAGTATATTGATTATATGCAAAAGTTTAAAAAGATTGCTATTAAGCACTAACTTTTTTGACAACTCTAGAGCACAGAAATGACTAGCACAGTGACTTAGGCAGTAGAAAGGTTTGCCACCAAACTTAACCTATAATGAAAAATAAGCACAGATCCTTCAGACGTTTTAGAGATATTTTGGAAGTTTTATGAATAATTATACACAGCAGAGAAATGTGGAAATCAAGAACGAACACAAATGGAAATATTTATGTAAAATTTAATTATGCTAAGGTTAGAGGTAGCTGAAGCTCTTAAAACAGAAGGGGAAGAAATAAAATGGTGATGTACAACTGAGTTTCAGTCAAGTCTCTAGGAACAGACAGTATTTCTGTGGAAGTTAGGGGAAGAATGTGATAAAAGGATCTGAAAGATTTTTAGAAGTATTTTAAAAGGAGGGGAAGCACCAACATCTTGGAAGAAAGATGTGTTGGCTGTATAAGGACAGTAAAGACCCATCAGACCCAGCTTCTTACAGACCTATTTCAATTTTAACACGATTGCAAAGTGTTTAAGTCTATACTAGCTGAAAGAATAGCAAGGGTGTTGCCAAAACTGATAAGATATGGATAAATATTTTTTTGTGGAGTGGATGCAAACAACTAGCAACATTAATAGAACAGAGATGATCCAGAAGGAAGCAGAATATAAGACAATACTATTGGTTTGTTGGTCTTGATGCAGAGAAAGCAAGTGGCAGAGTAAACTGGGATTTTAGGAGTACCGCAGCGGAAGAATATGTATTCCCTGATACAATACAGTTAACTTAGAGGATATATGAAGGGTTGGGGGCAAGAATTAATGTGGGAAGGTACCTTTCTGATAAGTTGTTTGAACAAAGGAACCAGGTAGGGATTTTCTCTTTCCCCTTTGTTAATTGCTTTATATCTAGAGCCACTGGAAAAGAAAACAAGGGACTCAGAAATGCAAGGATATAATTGGTATGGTAATCAAGAAAAGTAGACTATTTGCAGAAGATAGTATTTTGTACCTGATCAATCCAGAAATGGACATCTCAGTGCTGTGGAACATTTTGAGACAGTTTCAAGTCTTTTTGGGATATAAAGTTAATGAAGATTAAACAAAGGCTATAGTTGTAAAGTATGTATCCACACATCACTTGGTTTAGCAATACCCAAACTTATGGGGACACAATAAGATGAAGGCTTCTGTTTTGGCAGCTAAGTATATGTGGAAAGAAACCAAACAAAAGATAACAAAAACTGAGAAACTGGAAGCTCTTGTGTATGGATATGGATAGTAAGATACAAGCGATGAAAATGGTTTTAGTCCCTTTAATTTTATATACAGTCAGGCGTACTTTTATCAACCAAAAGAAAAGATGTGGAAATTACATATAAAAAGTTGAAGGAATTTATATTTAGGGGAGGCAAAAATTAAGTGGGATATGTTGATCCCTCGAATAGGACAAGGTGGTTTAGGATTACCTGATTTGAAGGGATATTTTTGAGCTACACAGTTAAGGCTCATATACTCAACACAAGCAGAAGGTTAGAATTCAAAATGGAAAGGATGATGATTAACCAGGGGTGGGGTAGTTCAAGAAATAAAGAGGGAGTGAGATTTTGGAAGTGGATCCTTAAGGAGAATAACCATCATACAATATATTATATTCATAAAGTTATTCTAAGAACTAAGCCTACACGAGAATGGAGAAATGAGCTTTTGCCAATAGGGACTGATGGAGGAAGGGGTACAGGAAAACACACAAAAGGAGGCTGGAATTTATTGGAGAAAACTGGCAAAGGAAGCAAGTTATTGGTAGCAAATAACAAAAGATGGAAAGGTAATAGAGAGGGATGAGGCCAAAAAGTTGTTTCGACTGTAGGCTACATACTGTCTTCTCTACCAGGAACTGATAAGAGTATAGGCATAGAAAAAGGCATAGGGGAATCTTATGTGAAAGACCTGCTCTTGTGGAATTTTTAGTAAAATCTAAAACAGAAGCTGCTGTTAAAAAAGCGATTAGTAGGTATATAAAATATGCCATAACTATAAGAATGAATCAAAGGAGGTTAGAAATGACTGGGAAGAGAGACTGGAAAAGCAGTTTACAAGCCAATAATGGAAGGACAAATGTATTGCTTCCAAGTATGCAAGTCCATAAGGTTTAGGAACTTTGAATGGAAGTATTTGCATAGGTATTTTTATACCCCAAGCATACTTCACAGAATTTTTCCTCCGGTAGATAGCAAATGTTGGAGGTGTGGTGGGGAGTAAAGAGGTAACTAGGAACATGTGTTTTGACAGTGTAATGAGATGGTAGACTTTACAAATTCTCAAGAGTACTCTGTTAGAGATATTGTGTAAGCAAATGGCTATAATAAAGGAATGATTTTTTTTGAGTTGGGAATCTGAACTGCCTAGATGCAAGTAAGGCCTTAAGTTTAATTCTGTTGACTGCTAAAAAAGCAGTAAGTAGAAAATGCCACAGCATTATAATCATATGGACTGCAAAGTGATATAACTGAAGATGGCCACAGGGATCTCATAATTGTTTTTGGAGGTCACCAGTATGCAACTGTTTCAGAGCCTCCATAGCTTTATCCATCAAGTCCCTTAGAAATCTTATCATGTGGCCAAGTAATTCATCACCCTGATGGAAAAGTACTATGTATACACACACTTCCCTAACCTAAACACCATCCAGGAGTCCTTATGAAGAGGAAGAATGGCTCTAGAACATAGAGCCACTCACCATAAAAGAACCAATAAGAGATGATCTACTGCAGCAGGGCCTATCCTTGGTGCTTGCAACTCTTTCAGGTTTCCAGGAATAGTTTGATATCTGGTACCCTCCAAGACTTAAAAATGACCATATCTATAAGCTTTTCCAGTGAAGTTACCACCCAGGCTGCTGGACTGGAAGAGGTGTTGTCAGAGGGTCACAATTCCTCTGTCTCAACTGAAAAACCTCACCAAATCTGGTGCCTTCTGGAGAGGATTAGGTAGACGCCTCTCTATCATGAAGGTTTGTTTCTGGGAAGGGGGATCAAACGTGGAGTCTTAAGTGCTTCATCATGCACATTCTTTTCCTAGGTGGGCTCAGTCAGGGATACATTAGAGCTCTACAAAGAAGCAAACCCAGACCGAGAGTGTCTTATAAACTTTTGATCTCTCCTGTCCTGAGGGGGCAAGACTGATGAATAGTTCAACTTCAATGGCAGAAGGAGGGGGAACCAACAAAGTACGTGCCTTCTCATGCTGAAGCACCCAGAGCGAAAGCCACTAGTGTACTATGGGACAAGGCAAGGAGCTCCAGCTGGCCAGAGTGTTGTTGCTGCTGTGGAATAGGCACCTCTGGCAAACAGTTGATACATTTCCAGTATCCAAACAGAACCAGCTTTTATTTATTTACACTTCACTGACTGGGCTAGCCCCACTAGGCCTCTCTTCACAGAAGACCTAATGTGATATTCATACTGATTAGGGGAAGTTTGTCCATGGCAATGGGGAACCTCCCCTACCATTACAGCGCTTGTGGTCCATACACTCAACAAGTATTTAAAGCACAGCGAAAAGCAACAGGACACTGCTGTAAACCAAAAGTATTTAATAAAACTCAGTCCTTAAAATGCAATATAAAACATGTTTAAAGTTAGAATTTTACAACACTTGGGAAGCATTAGAAATAGTGATGAAAATAATGCTTTGTTTAAGCATGTAAAACAACATCCCACACACAGTTTTTTATTTAGGGTCATTACTAACATCAAGTTGAGTAAGGGGGGGGGATATAAAATTACACACTGCATTAGCTGAAACAAAATGGATAATTGAACTTATGGCCAATAAATCACCTGGCCTTAATGATGTTATACCATTAAAACCCACCCTATTGAATAGGCGGGCTTTTCATTAATTTTCATTGGATGTAATATAGTTTAAAATGATGTCTGTTTAATTCTGTGATGTCTGATGAAGGGTTTAACCCGAAAGCGCTTACATTGTGTTTTATATTGCATTTTAAGGACTGAGTTTTATTAAATACTTTTGGTTTACAGCAGTGTCCTGTTGCTTTTCGCTGTGCTTTGATTTTTGTTTAAGGACACAGGACTTTTCAGCAGGCGTGAGGTATTTATTTGGACACTCAACAAGTATTTACATGCATACGCTCTGTTCCTTGCACAGTGACGGCTGGGACAGCATCGCAAAGCAAGAAAGGGGAGTGTTATAGAAGTGGAGGCAAATGGGGAAGGAGAAGAAAGCTGTTTGTAGCATCTGTCTGCTTATTTGGAGGCATTGTTCCAGGTGAAAATGTTTAAGGCTTCTCAGGTGGAGGTATGACAATCGGAGGAGATTGCAGTTACAACCCCTTCAGTCAAGACGGTTGCAGGATGATTTATTGCAGTGGTTGTTTAATGAAAAGAAACTGGAGAGTGGAAACAAATTATCGTGGGGAGAGGTGATGGATCTGATCAGGGAAGAAGAAGAAAGTGGTTTAGAGGTGATTTTGTTCACTAATGCTATAAGAAAGAATGGGAAGAAGAAAGAAAAGGAAAAGGAAAAGTCTGTTCAGGTTCAGAAGCAAATGTTCATAGCATGGATACAAGGTAAAGCAGAGAAGCCAGTGAACAGGTATGAGATCTTAGACACAGCTGTTGTACCTTTAGGTACAAAAGCTGAAGAGGTAAGAGCTTTTATTCCGATTAAAAATGAGACACATTGTCACTTATTTCTTGAGTTTAGAGACTTTTTTGGGAAGATTAAAAAAAAAAGATTAAGTATTCATGGAACAAATATATGATCAAAGCTTTTTTTTGAGAGACTCAAAAGAAAGTAAATATACAATTTTGAACAGAGACAAACTGTACAGGACTATTTGTTAAAAATGTCTGTTCTGAAGTGAAAAGTACTGTGAACATTTTTGATAACAAAGGTTTAAAGATTGGGGCTTGGGACTGCAATGTTATTTTGAAAATAGAAAATAAGATTGTTCATAGCCCAAGTATGATAAATGTGTATGGAAACGATAAATGTGTATGGAAATAAAACGGTAGTTCGATATTGGAGCCAATCAAAAATTTTTATTTTTGTGGGAAGGAGGGTAAATTTTATGGGTAATTGTAATAAGAAAAAATATCGTGTGTGTGTGGGGTGGTCATGACACTAGGAGATGTAATGTTAAAGGTAAAAAGGTAGGAAATTCTAATGGAAAAAGGTGAAAAGGAAGATGAAAATAAGGAATTGTACTCACTTGACAGAAATCACAGAGACGACGTTCTGAACACATATGAGGCAACTCAAGATGTAGAAGGAAATGAATTAAAAGACTGGATTAGAACCAGATGCAAGTGATAAGAAATTGACTGGAAAATTATTAAAAAAAATCTGTAGGTAAAAGAGTAAAAGACAGAAAAGGGAAAATACAGGATTCAAGTATGAAAGTAAAAAAAGGGGAATGCAAGAGTAAAAAAATCAATTGCTTAAGAAGAGAGGCAAGCAATCTTAAAATATTGTCAGTTAATGTTAATATTAAAACAGTGTAAGAAACTTCTGTGTGTGGAAGATTTTCAGTCCATATATTTCTAGTTAATCACTGTATATTAATCAGATCAGACAATAGTAGAAGTAGCGAACGTAAACTCGTCAAGTCAAAAAGTAATAGAAAATATATAATTCTACAGCATTACTAAGTATTCGAAAGTAATCCAAGCAAGGCAGGCAAGTCTGTTTCCAGTCGAAAATCCTTTATTAAGTACACAGACAAGCGATCCAAGTAAAACAAAAATAGAGTAATCATTTCCTCACAAGCTTTCTAAATATATATATACTTTGTATCAGGCATAGGAGTGGTTTATTGTGCTGTAAAACAAAGTGTTGTTGGTACATATGTTAAATTCACATCCCTTCCCCCATCAGTGTGACATTCGAGCTGGTCCTGCCCTACCTAGTAGCTGACATAATAATATAGAGCCCTAATGTACTTTAATGGTACATCTTATTTAACCAAATTAAGTCTGTGATTTTATACAAGGCAATATACTACATGGCTGGAAATATATCAACCTTAGTTCATTTTGCGATCAAAAATTATATATAAATATACACATATACATTTTGCATGTAAAAATCAGTTTCTATTTTCATAACCTATTGTTAACAAAGATCGCTTTCATCCTTCTAGACTTCTTCAGGTCTGTGTACAAGAACCCTAAAAACCTATATAATTGTATAATTAGTTAGTATTGTTATTACCATCACTTTGAATAAAGTGGAAAAAAAGAGAACCAGAAAAAATAAAAAAATATATATGTATGATGATGGAAACAAAATATACACTTAAATTTCAAATGATTTAAAATGGTATTTAAAACCAATTTGTAGAAAAAAATAAAACAACAATTAATCATGTAAACAATGTGGCAATTTTCTAAGTTCCAGTGCACTTTTAATTGAACAGTAGTAGTTTAGTCCAGGCTTTCTAAAAGAGTTCAGCTTTAATTGCCACATGAGTTCCTGTTTTTCCAGAATATTCGGGATGTCTCCTTCAAGATCACCCATGTGTATGTGATCCAGGATCTGGAACTTAAAACCGGTGTGTCTTTTATGAAGAGAAAGGTGTTTGGCTAGTGCATTATTTTTACATCCAGAGCGGATTTCTGACAGATGACATGAAATCCTTCGCTTGAGTTTATTTACAGTCTTGCCCACATAGAATGCATCACATTCATTGCACTGTGCCCTGTAAATTACTTTTTTAGTGTTACAGTCACCCCCCTGCACTGGTTTTAATGATCTTCTTTAAATAAGGGCAATAAAAACTATCACCTTGCTGTATAAATATACAAAATGTACAATTAGTTTCACATCTTTTAGTGCTTTTCTCACATGGTCTAGGTTTAAATTCAACAAAACTTCTAATATTCCTGGCCTTCCTATGAACAAATGATGGGGCTTCATCTAAGATGTTAATCAGAAAAGGGTTTCCTGTGACAATGTCCCAGTTTTCTTCAATAGTATTTTTGATACTCTGATAATCCAAAGTGTATGTCAGGATGCAGCTATTTTTGCATTTGTTATTCTCTGTGGGATTACTTAACATTTTTCTACTGGGGAGGTTGAGTGAAGGTGCTTCAGTCCTTTTCAGTTCTATAATGGGTTCCAGGATGTTTCTAAACATCTGACTTTCATAGCCTCTCACTAGAAATTCATTCTCTAAGTTGTTCAGGTTTCTCAAAAATGGTTCCATCTCTGTGGTAATTCGAGCTAATCTATAGCCTTGGGATTTCACTACATTATACTTGGTTTTTGTAGGATGTAGACTTTTACTGTGGAGTAATAAGTTAACCTTCGTTGGTTTTCTGAATAGATCAGTGGTGATTCTGTTATTGTTGATGTCCTTGGAAATCTGCATATCTAAGAAAGTGGTTGAAGTACAGCTATGGGAAGAGGTAAACTTCAGGAAGGGGGTTGTTTGATTGAGGTAAGTGATAAAATCTCCAAGCTGCAAGGTGTCACCTTCCCACACAATAAAGGCATAGTCAATAAAACGTAAATAGCATGTGATATGCTGCATGTAGTCTGTGTTGTTTAACACAAAGTCCCAGTCACAGTAAAAAAACTTGCTGCACTTCGCTTTGGAAGGAGATGCGAAGAGATCGCAGCAAGGTTGACCCCACTTGCTGAAGATCTGTTCTGCTACTGACAGATTCAGAGACCACTCGTAAGGCATCACAATGGTCCGACTTAGCCTGTCCACTAGAATGTTGGACCGTCCCGGGATGTGCACTACGATGAGAAAGCGACTGGTGGAGATCGCCCATTCCCACACTCTCATGGCCTCACGACAAAGGGGGGTAAAGATTTGGTCCCTCCCTGTTTGTTGATATACCAGACCACTGACATGGTCTGACTGAATAGCAATCGTTCCCAGAGGAAGAAAGGCATGAAGGGCCTGCAACACTAGAAGGACCGCCTTCGTCTCTAGGACATTTATGTGCAAGCTGGTCTCTATGGGGACCACAGGCCTTGGACTGTCCCGCCTGAACAATGCCCCCCCCCCACCAGAGTTGGGAGGCATCCGTGGTCACTGTGGTTTGGGCTGGGGTTGGAAGAAAAGGTCGTCCCTCCAAAATGTCCGGAGAGCACATCCACCATAAGAGAGACGACTGACAGTCTTGACTGAGTTGGACTGGATATGTCAATGGCAGTTCCAACAGGGACCACTGTACAGCTAGAGTCCACTGTAGAATTCTCATGTGTAACCAGGCACATGGGAGAAGAGTTATGGTCGCCACCATCGAGCCCAAGGCCCTCAACACCGACTCTGCCATTGGGAGATGAGAGTGGGAGAGATCAGGGAGACATGCATCCTCAGGTTTTGAACTCTCTCAGAGGTCAGGAAGATTTGGTATAGCAGAATATCTATCCTGACACCAAAGTAGTCTTTCACCTGTACAGGATCTAGTAGAGCTTTGGATGCGTTGATTGTGATCCCCAAATGTAGAGCAAGAGTCAGGAAATAATCCCTGCTTTGGGAGAGTAGATGCCTGGTGGAAGCAGTGAGGAGCCAATCTTCCAGGTACGGATAGACTTGAATCCCCTGAAGCTTCAGGTAAGCCGCTATCACCGCCATCACTTTGGTAAACACCCTGGGGGCTGTGGTGAGACCAAAGGGTAGGGCTCTAAATTGGTAATGATCGACTCCTAGCCGGAAGCGGAGGAACCTCCTGGAGCTTCTATGCATTTTTATGTGATAGTAAGCATACTGGAGGTCTAACGAGCACATCCAGTCGCTCTCTTGCAGGTATGGCATGACTGTAAAGTGACCATCCAGACCTTCTCTTTGGCAACTGACAGGTTCAGGGTAGAGAGGTCCAGAATGGGCCTCAAGTCCCCCGTTTTCTTTGGTACCAAAAAGATCCCTGAAGTAGAAGCCTGATCTGGACTGATCTGGGGGGAAGGTTTTGATGGCCTATTTTTCCATCAGCTTGGAAATTTCCTGTGCTGCTGCCTCCCTTTGCGTGGGTGGTACATCCGGGAGATGTCTGGGAGATTTAGGGGAACCCGCTAAGGGTATAGAGTAACCTCTGAATATGACAAAGCACCCAGTGGTCCGTTGTTATGGACTCCCATGCCGCTAGGTGCAAGGACAATCGTCTCCCGACTGCCTCCAGAGTAGAGCAGTCTGGCAACCCCTCAGGGTTGCTGCCCAGTTCTGTTCGAAAAAGGTTCTCGAGACCCAACTTTCCACAGACCCCCTCTGCCTCTGGGCCGGCATCCACCCCCCCCCGCCTCTGGGGGAAGAAGAGCCCAGAGTGTCCCAGGAATACTGTGACTTCCAGAACCACATCTTCTTTTGCCCTCTCTAGTTCCAGGAAAAGGACCTTTGAGGGTTATAGAAGCGGATCCCAACTGCAGACAGCGTCTTCCTGTCCTTCTCACTCTGGATTAATGTCTCCTTGACAGTCTTATCAACTAGTAAAGAGCCGTCATAATGGGCATTGGCAAAAGATGCTTTGAAGGGTTCGGAAAATTGACATAACCAGAGCCAAGCTTTGCACCTGATGGACACGCCGCACCCAGACGCCCTAGCCGCTCCTTCCATAGCATGTGAAAGGAGTCACATGGACATGTTAAATACTGCTTTTAAAGTGTCCATCCACGAGGAGAACAAAGCCTTGTCCTCCTGCGACATGGACTATGGGGGAAGACTCCTCCAGCTCCTTTACCAGGTCGCGTTGGAGTCTGGCGACATGGGCCAAGCAGTTCAGCACCCTAATTGAAAAGGTAGCTAAAGCGTACACCCGCTTCCCTAGGAGGTCCATCATCCGTGACTTTCGGTCAGGAGGATGGACCGAGGAACTCTCCTGAGCAAGTTCCTTCTTAGTGGATGCTGCTACCACCATGGCATCTACAGGGGAGCCCTTATTCTAAGCTGGCCAGTCTATGGGGGGCTGAGAATCTTACCAGGTCTTTTTGGGATAGGTTTCACTGTGTCCAGTTCCTGCCATGCCCGTGAGGTGACCAGATCCACCAAAGTTGTCCACGGGAGGGGACACGCAGGAGGTAGATGGGACCATGCCGAAAACCTCCAGGAACACAGACTCATCAGAAGGTGGTTTGAGGGCAGACCAACCTCCCCGTTGGCAAAGGATTTCCATGATGTCTCCACAGGAGACATCCTCGGGAGGTGACCCAGAGGAACCCTCTCTATCATCTAAGTCCGTGTCCTCGGTGAGAAACTCGGGGGAGTTCCAGTGCTTCCTCTTGCACATATGCATGCGAGGTACCTCTCCGGTGCGGCTCTCCAGGGGGAGCTTGCAAGCCACTTGTTCCTTGGAGGGAACCGTCTTCGAGCACTGGCTGTCACTCTGGTAAAACGATGAGGACCATAGACAGAGCTGAAGGGGTCTGGGAGGAGTCTGATGGGGTGGTCAGGGTCTCAATCCAGCAGCGAGAACCCTTTCTATCACACCGAACATCGAAGGAGAGAGAACCTCTGAGAAACCAATAAGGAGGCTGGTCTCCCCAGGTCCAAGAGAATCGGAGCCAGGGCCCAGGTGGACGGAACTCCAAGGAAGGGAACCTGGCCTGACAAAGTAAGAGCCGAAGAAAAAGGTTCCACTCCCTTGGATTCAACATCTAGGCTCCGGCACCAAGAGCGGCCAGTTTCCGAGCTGGTCGGATCCAAAATGCTCCAAGCAGTTGGCGTCGAGGAAGCAGGTACCGTCAGCATCGACCCCCTGATCAAAGCCAACCTCAGATCAGATACTCTGAACCCGAAGGTCAAATCGGAGAAGGAGATATAGATTGGAAAAAGAGAAGCGAGGTCCCCCCTCCAGAGGGCGGGGGGCTGGCAAGACCATCTGGATCTGTGTATGGATTAATCGCATCATTTTATCCAGATCCATGTCAGACAAGGAGCAGGTGGACCTGGCGGGTGAGGGCACCAAGGCCCAAGAAGCTGGATGTGTCTCCTCCGGCTCTGGGGTGAACCTTGGAGAGCAGAGCCGGAGGGAGTCACGGATCCATGGCGTCTTAGTAGGAGAAGCAAGGTGCGGGGAGCTCTTTCTCTTTTCCCTCGCCTTTGACTCTCTCTCCCTCTTTTCTGCTCTGCTACCACAGGCTTTGGTACAAGATGTTGAGTCCCAGCCTGGGAGGGAGGAAAAGCTAGAGGAAGGAGAGGTGGCCACAGCAGCCACTGTGGCCAAAGCCAGAGACGAGGAAACAGAGTCTGAAGGAGGGAGAAGGCCTTTGAGGGCCAACTTGGCCTATCATTTATGGTGCGGGGGATGAAGCCCGCACATATGTTGCAGTCCGCACTCAGATGGGTCACGGCCAAGCACAAAACACACAGAGTGTGGCTATCCGCAGGGGATAATTTAAGGCCACACACTGTGCAAGGCTTGAAAACAAGCTTTTCAGCCAGACTAATACAGTAGAAAGATACCTTAAGAAAAAAAAAAAAACAGGCAGTTTCTTTCTGACAAACACACACACACTCAAAACCACTCACCACACTTGTATACAGAGGAAACACAGAGGGGGAGAGGAAGCAATAATCTACACAACAGGACAAACTACTTTAACTATTCTAAAACACAAACTCGATGCACCAAGCAAGCAACAGGAGAAAGGGGACCTACACTAACTGACAAAAATTTGAAAAAAAAAGCTACTCACGAAAGTTTTACCCACTTGACTAGTTGGAGCTCAAGTGACACGATGCAAAAGCAATTTGCGACAAATGAGATCTCGGGATGGAAGGCAGTGGAGGTGTATTATGGGTAAGGGGAGGAGTTTGGAGCTCGGAGCTGATGCTAGTAGAAGTTGCCGGCTTGGATCTGATACGGGTCCATAACCCACATATTGAAGATCAAATGAAGTAAACTACTTCAGATGTAATAGATAAATCTTTTGAAAAGTCTGTAAAAAATATGTATAAATCTCATTAAATAGGTGATATGTCCTGAAACCTATTATTTCCATGAACGGTGGTGCCATCTAGTGGTCTGAAGTATAAATAATGTAGTCTTTTTTTTCCCCAAATATGTTTATTGCTTCTTAAAAAAAAAAAAAGACACGTTTGCAGAACAGTTAAAGCAGTACTTACAATGGAAAATAATTAGAAGTTATGTCCTTACCATAACGTTCCATGTGGAGTGTTCATCTCGCCTTTGTTCTTACACCTGGGTTCGGAGCCGATCCTCGGTTCCGTGTCGGCCGCTTTGCAAGCTCTGCATCGAGAAGAAGCTCGAGACCAACCTAACTCCCACAATCCCCATCTGCCTTTACCTCAGAGAGAGAAACACATTCATGCCAAAACAACATAACTGCAAAAACACTTATACATATATATATATATATATATATATATACAAATATATACATATATACACAACAACTGCGAAATGCAGAAGCAGAATAACCAAACCAGGCACCAAACTGTACGTTCTTCCTGAGGGTGGGAGGGTGGGAATGTAAGAACAAAGGCGAGATGAACACTCCACATGGAACGTTATGGTAAGGACATAACTTCTAAATGTGAGAGTGTTCGATCTCGCCGTTTGTTCTTACACCTGGGTAGCGTCCCTAGCTCCATGTTCCTGAGGAACTCACGGGAGAACGTTCTTGAGCACAGTGGAACCAAAGGTTGCCCTGTCCCTAGAAACCCTGTCTACCTTGTAATGAGAAATGAATGTATGTGGTTTAGACCAAGTGGCAGCTGCACAAATAGTGTCTAATGGTGCGAGCTGCATGAGCCAGGGATGTAGATACTGATCTTGTAGAGTGCCCCTTGGGTTTGACAGGTAAAGTTTGTTCCGAAGTAGCATAAACAAATATAATGCAATCAGTTAGCCATTTGGAAAGGGTTCGTTTAGTCACTGCTACACCTTTCCTGCTGTCTGCAAAGGCTACAAAAAGTTGATCTGATTTCCTGTGATCCTTTGTTCTATCCAGGTAAAATCTAAGTTGTCTATGAACATCCAATTTGTGTAACATATACTCCAACTTATTGGAGTGATTTCTGAAAAAGGTAGGGAGTTCAATGGATTGATTAATGTTATTAATAGAGCAAACTTTGGGGAGAAAGGACGGATTAGTGCGAAGAGACTCTGTCAGAGTGAAAGATCAGATAAGGGTGTTTAATAGAAAGAGCCTGAAGCTCTGACACCCGCCTAGCCGATGTAATGGCCACCAAAAAGAGGGTCTTCAACGACAAATACTTCAATGGACAAGAGGAAGCTGGTTCAAACGGAGGTAACATCAATTTAGATAATAAAAGGTTCAGATTCCAAGGAGATGTAGGAGTTCTAACTGGTGGTCTAATATGGAAAGATCCTTTTAAAAAGGCCTGACAAAGTCTGTGAGCCATAATAGGTGCTCCACATTCTTCCACATGAAAGTTGGAAATGGCAGCCAATTGCACTCTTAAAGTGGCAGGAGAAGCTCCTTGGTGGAACAATTCGGTTAAAAACTCCAAGATCTTGTTTAAAGGAGCTATAACAGGGTCCAAATGCTGTGTATTTGCCCAGAAAACAAAGCGCTTCCATTTACTAGTGTAGGTCTTTGTAGTGGAAGCTTTATGAGAAGCCACTAGTATATTCTGAACTGCAGGTGAAAGAAGATCAGACCTGGCTAAGTAGGGAAGCGGAGCAGCCAAGCTGCTAGTTGGAGTGACAGAAGCGAGGGGTGGGGTGCCCCTGACGAGTGGGTCAGTAGATCTGGCTCCGGGTCCAGGATCCCCGAATGCGGTGTGCCAGGAGAAAGGGAAACCAGATTTGACGAGGCCAGAATGGGGCAATGAGGATAATCGTCCTTTGCAGGTTGTTGGCTTTCTGCAGAAACTTTGCAATCAGGGGAAAGGGAGGAAAAGCGTACAGGAGACCCGGGGGCCAATCGTGAACCAGCACGTCCCTGGGGACTTCCCCTGGAGGGGGTAATAGGGCAAAGTAGCTCCTGCATTTGGCGTTCATTGGAGATGCAAAGAGATCGCAGGAAGGCTGGCCCCACTTGCGAAAAATCTTCTTCGCAACTGACTGTTTGAGGGACCACTCGTGAGGCAACAGGATTGCTCTGCTCAACCTGTCGGCTATGATGTTGGATGACCCCGGGATGTGCGTTGCAATCAGAAAGCGACCCGTGGACTCCGCCCATTGCCAGATTCTCATGGCCTCTCTGCATAGCTGATAAGACTTGGTTCCCCCTTGTTTGTTTATGTACCAGACTACGGACATGTTGTCCGTCTGAACTGCAATAGTCCCTAGAGGAAGAAGGGGAGCAAAGTGTTGCAACGCTAGAAACACTGCCCTCAACTCTAGAACATTGATGTGCAGATTGTACTCTAAATTGGTCCATTCGCCTTGGACTGTCTGTCCCTGAAAGATGCCCCCCCACCCTATCAGGGAAGCGTCCGTGGTCACCGTAGCTGTCGGCGTGGGTAGCACAAATGGTCTTCCGCTGGAAAGGTTGCAAGTCCGGAGCCACCAGGCTAGGTGTGATTTGCATGTGTTTGTGATCAGAATTTCGTATGTCAGAGGTAGCTGTTGGAATGACCATTGTGCAAACAGTAGCCATTGTAGAACTCTCATGTGCAGTCTTCCCAATGGTATTGCAATGAGAGAAGCTGCCATGAGACCCAAAACCTTCAGAACCAGTTTTGCTGGGGATTTTCTGGATTACAGAAGAAGAGATATGTGGCTTTGTAGTGAGGCTATCCTTTCTGGAGGAAGTCTTAGAATTAAATGATGCGTATCCAATTCTGCTCCTATGAATGAGATATGCTGTGATGGCTGTAGTGAAGATTTTTCGAAATTTACGGAAATTCCGAGATGAACACAAAGCTGTAGTGTGTAATCCCTGGCCTGAATCAGTTGACGCTGGGTGGTGGCAGAAAGGAGCCAGTCATCCAGATACGGAAACACCTGGAATCCCAGGCGTCTTAGGTGAGACGCCACCACTGCCATGCATTTGGTGAAAACCCTGGGGGCTGAGGTCAGACCAAAGGGCAGGGCTCGAAACTGAAAGTGGCTGGCTCCCAGCCGGAAGCGCAAGTGATCCCTGGACGCCCTGGCCATTTTGATGTGGTAGTATGCGTCCTTCAGATCTATTGAGCACATCCAGTCGTCCTTCTGTAAAAATGGAAGGATCGACGAAGCGTGACCATTCGGAACTTTTCTTTCTTGACGAAGGTATTGAGGTTGCTTAGGTCCAGAATCGGCCTCCAGTCCCCTGTCTTCTTTGGAACTAAAAAGAACCTTGAGTAAGTTCCGAATCTTCTTTGGTCCGCTGGGACTGGTTGGATGACTCTTTTTTCTAGCAGCTTTGAAATTTCTATAGCTGCAGGGTCTCGCAGATGGGGCGGCACATCTGGGAGTTTTCTCTTCGGAATTGGGGGCAATAGGAACGGTATTCTGTAGCCTCTGGTAACCACGCTTTTTACCCAGTTGTCTGATGTAAGATTTTGCCAGGCCTGAGGGTATAAAGCTAAGCGACCCCCGACTGCCTCCAGAGCAGCACAGTCGGGCCTCCTCTCAGGAGTGCTGGAAGGGTTTTCCAGGGGGTGTATCCCTGTCACCTTGGTTTTGCGGACCCCCTCTGCCGCCAGGACGGCGTCTTCCACCTCTACCCCCTCCTCTGCCTCTAGAGGGGGCATCACCCTGTGTGCCTGGGAAAGATCCTTGGGGTTTTCGAAACCACATTTTTCCACCACGTTGCCCTTTGGGGTACGGTCTGGATGGGGTGGAAAAACGGACTCCGACAGCAGACAGAGTCTTTCCCTCCTGCTCACACCGGGTAAGGGTCTCTTTTACTTTGGGGCCAAAGAGAGTGGCACCATCAAATGGGGCGTTAGTAAAGGAAGACTTGAAGGCTTCCGCAAATGAACATAAGCGCATCCAGGATTGTCTACGAAGAGCAATCGCTGAAGCTGCTGCCCTACTCGATCCTTCGGCTGCGTATGAGATCAGCCTCATGGACGAGTTTACAATGGATGTAAGGGTATTGAGATGTGCTGTAACTTTCTGAAATAGCAGCATCTGTAGTACCCTGGAGGGTATCTCCCAACTCTTTGATTAGATCCCTCTGTAGCCGTGTGAAGTGGGTCAAATAGTTCAGGGATCGCATAGAAAAAGCCGCTGAACTAAAAATGCGCTTCCCATACCTGTCCATAGTCCTAGAATCTCTGTTAGGCAGATGGACAGATGAGGAAGATTCAGACATCTCCTTTTTCGTGGCCGCTGCCACCACCATAGCGTCCACTAGCACTCCCTTTGTCAGATAAGCCTTATCCTGAGGGGCAGTAATAAATTTGTTAGGCTTTCTAGGGACTGGCTCCACCGTGTCAGGCGTCTCCCACGCCCTTCGAGCAATCAGCTCCATCAACTCATCGAAGGGCGGAGTGACCCAGGAGGAGGAAGGGCGAGCACCGAATGTCTTCAGCAAAACTGACTCATCCTCAGAAGGGGGGAGGGCTTGCCAATCACCTCTCTGCTTTAGGATCTCCAGGATGTCAGAAAAGGAGACATCCTCTGAGGGTGACTTTGGGGGCCCTTCTGACTCATCTAAGTCAGTGTCCGATGTCAATTATTCTTGTGGAGAATCTAAGTGTCTCCTCTTACACAATCTTTTCCTCAGAACTTCTTCGGTGGGAGCATCCGAAGAAGCCTCTGAGGAAGAGGGGGCACCCTCCAGGGGTGGCTGAGACACAGGTGCTCGACGCTTAGATGTAGCCGTGGGTGCAGAGGAGGATAACGGTCCTTTATGGGGAGGAGAAGCTGTTTCTGCTGATGTGGTTGTCTGGGTAGACAACACCTTCCTCATGAGGTCGAAGGCCCCCGGGTCCCGAGTCGAGGTATCTCCCAGTTCCGAGGAAATGGGAAGAATCCCCGAGACAGGCACCGAAGGCATCGACCCCGAGGACAGAGCTGAGTCGATCCGAGCCGAGGCCCCGAGAGGGAGAGTCGGAACCGAAACATCGGTCCGACTCTCGGTCCCGGAACCAAGGATGGATCTTCGGCTCCGAGACTCCGGTACTGGATCCGACAGTCGAGGTGAACGGCGCCAACCGAGAGAAGGACGGTTCTGGCACAGAGGGCTCCACAATCAGCAGATCAGCCTCTTCCGGCTCCGAAGTCTGGATAGGTTTTGGAGGAGGAACAGATGGAGATAAGGGTAGGCCTTCGAGTCTCGACACCAACTGGGAGGAGACAGAGATGAGTTTGGATAAGGCCGTATTCTCCATTAGTTTCTGCACCACGCGGTCTACATCGGTGTCGGAGAGGGGTCTGGAAGAGCGCGTCGAAGGAATCGAAGACGGAGCCGACCTCAACAGTGTCGGTGGAGGGAGCTCCGTCACCGGTTCCAAGACTCGAGGCTCGGATACTGACAAAAGTTCAACACTCGGCCCCGAAGTCTGTGGAACCGGTGATCCAACTTTAACTGAAGCACTCGGAGCCGATGACCTGGACTCCGACGTCTTCGATTCCTTCGAGGATTTGGATGCCTGGTCTGATGCATCCAGAGCCTCTTGAAAGGTAGGTTTTAAAAGACCCCTATCCATAAGTTTCCTGCGCCTATCTGTCATGACCCTTCCACTGAAAGAATGACAAATTGAACAGTCTTCTTGCAGATGGAGAGGGCCAAGACAGTAGATGCAGGAACTATGGTTATCAGTCACTGACATCTTTTGCCCACATTGGCAACGTTTAAAGCCAGACTTAGCTTTCTCAGACATCTTATTAAAGTAACAAGGTTAAATTTAATAAAAGTCAAATCCAGTAGTATGTCTAATCCAGTAAGTTTAGTCAAATCCGGTAAAAAGGTCAATCCAATAGTCAATCCAGTAAAAGGGATGTCCAATCCAGTAACTTTAGTGGGGTTAGGCCCTGAGGGAAAACTCTAATAAAGTTAAAATAACTTTATATGGAACCGAGGATTCCTCGAAACACTATAAACACACACACACACAGTCACTTAGATAATATTCTGAAGAAAATTTCTTAAGAAATATAAGAAAAAATATAATCTTAGCTTAAGGTTGCACGAGCTCATCAAACTGATGCGAACGCTGCAGCGGCAAACTAGATCTGAGGTAAAGGCAGAGGGGGATTGTGGGAGTTAGGTTGGTCTCGAGCTTCTTCTCGATGCAGAGCTTGCAAAGCGGCCGACACGGAGCCGAGGATCGGCTCCGAACCCAGGTGTAAGAACAAACGGCGAGATCGAACACTCTCACATGCATGTTTAGATTGTACATTCAGTTGCAAAATAACATTTAAGTCAAACATTTTGACTGTAAGCATTGATTTTTTTTGTTTGAAATAGTATCAATAGAAATTAATGAAGACTGTACACCCAAAAAAATATCAAAAAACTATTTACAATATTTACAGTTTGATGTCACCCTGAGTAACTAAAGTGGAAGTAAAAGTGAGACGAGAAAGAGTATAATTTATATTTTTATTTTATTTGGCCTTCAGTTTTGTTTTTTGGAGTATCATATAATCTCTAACAGTATCTAGAAGAGAGTTCCAGTATTTCTGGTAATATGAAAGTTTCTTTTGATTCCTTGTAACTTATTTATGTGATTACATGTATTTTAGTAGCTATATTTTTAAAATTTTCCCATGTAAATTTAGACCTGTCTAACCTTTTTTTGGCAATGTAAAATTATAATAATGTGCACATCATGATTAAGATATGCTTATGCAAGTAGTGACGCCCATGCCCTGACCCAGCAATCAAGGAGCCTCACTCCTCACCACTAACACCAGAGAGGGCGTCTCATACATGAGGAAAGGATAACAAATACATACAGTAAAGTGCAATTTCCCTTAAGAGCGCACATAGATCAGTCAGTCCGGGGCTGGTGCAATTTCCCTTAAGAGCACACAGAGATCACAGTCTGGGGCTGGTCGCTCCCTTTTTCTCCAGGAACCCAATAAGACTCCCACTAGCACAACTATAGGGTCCAGATCTTAGACAGCTAGGCAAGCTAAGATCTCCAGCACCCTCTCTGTCCAACCAGTGCTTCGTGTCCCTGCCCAAGCAGCTGACACACAAACACTTTGAGATAAGTTTATACAACCACACAGACACTCCTGCTGTGCCCCTTTTACACAGTCTATACGGTAGAAATCACTGCCACCACCCAGCTAATACTTAGCTACTCAAAGGCCCTTAAAAGGGTGTCCAATTATTACTGTGCAATATTATTACCCAATTGGTAGTATAACTAAACAGTCAAGGCTTATTGGAGTGACATGGTACAGGATCCTTATATACATGCAATGTACTCTTAGAGCTTAACTTATCTCTACACAAACCAGCCACAGTTAAAATGTTTTAAAATATTTAATAAAAACACAAGACAATGCTTTCTACTACACAGTGCTACTCAAGAGTTCAGCGATCGCAGAGAAATACGTAAAATAATTCACAAGTACAGTTCTAATATCACAGAAAAACAGTCTAATCTTTCTAGTTTCTAGCGATTTCTAAAAAAAAACACAAGTCTAAGATAACTTGCATATGAGCAAGACAGCGCTGTGAGTTGGATGGTCAAGACAAAAACGCGTAATGCCTTCTGATTCTCTCTGTTTAAATTGCTATTGCAGTCCTTGTTCCCAATACATCATTTCACACTTTCCTGGTGTTCCAATGCTAACTCCTACTACATAATTGTTATCTTGCACCTGCAGAAAACTACAGCCATAAAAGACATTACATATATTAACTCTAGTAATTATTCCTTAAGTTAAAACAGGCAGAATGCTTCACTCCAGACTCATCGACTCCAAATTCTGACTTCAAAGGGACATGCATGAAATAATTTTAACTTCAAACGACAGACAAGAAATGCTTGACTTAGCTTTCTTTACAGCAGAGGGCAATCTTGCTACATTGTTTCAAGTTCAACATTTCACAGCATATTCTTTCATTTAAGAAAACAAGCTTGTAGTTCAACATTTCACAGTACTTTCTTTCAATTAAGAAAACAAGTCTGTAATTCAGCATTCATATTTACAAATGAAAGAATTATGTATAAAATTCTATCTGGCTAGGCTGGCAGCCTTCACACAAGTAGGTGACGTTCTCAGCAATTACATGAAGGAATGCAGTTTCCCATGAAAGTGTTGACTTAGTGTATCCTATTTTCTCCAATTTAGTTCTCAACGAGCACTACAGTTTACAGACATTTTTGTAGCTCTAAAAACATGCAGGGTGTCTGCCATCACAGATGAAAAGAATGGGCAGTATGGAGAGTATGTGGGATTGATTTTCTTAAGTAAAACAGGTGTATTATACGCATTACTGTTTATCATGACTTGAGTATACATTAGGTTTTGAAAGGAGCAAGCTTCAGGTTACACTCCATTGCTATGATTTTTTGTTTTGTGGTGATATTTCGCTCATCCCACAATTTGAGAATAGGATTGAATTCTGGAATTTAATTTTTGATATTACTTTTAAGCATTTGATAACATTTTGGATTTACAAAGTAGAGTTTTTAGGATAGTTTGACTTACGTTAATATCTTGTTCATTAATCTTTAAGTTTAAGAGTTTAGTATCTATTAGAAGAATTTGTCTATTACGTTATATTTCTGTTAACCCCCAAACTATTTCTAATACTGGCCATCTTATGTTCTATTAATTGGCAAATTTCCCAAACTAGTTTTTATTTAGGGTAATTGGTTTAGATCCAGCAAGTAGATGTTTAATTTTAAATATGGATTTAGGTGACTAGATTGTAAAAGATAAAGAGTATTCTCAAGGTGCAGGGATGATATCAATTTTTGAAAATGTTTTATTTAGTTTTTAAAGGATGAATTTTGATTGTTTTAATGTTTCTTTGACTACTAAAGGGAATTGCTCTAGGATTGAGTTTCTGACTAATTTATATGCTGATAGTATATTTTGACCAACAGTGGATACCATTCACAGCTTGAGGGGATCAGAATTAGCTATCTGAAAGATTCAGCTGGCACATATAATGTCATGATAAAGTTGAAAATTGGGTAATCCAAGCCCCCCCTTTTCTTTAGGTAAGATACGTTTGTTATAGGTTCATAGGTTCATACTAGGTTATCTGCCCTAGGGCATTTATAAGCCTAGCCAGAGTTGTGTGGCTTTCACCACCCCTTAGGTTGAAGAATACTATACCCATTAGTTTGCCGTGCCTCTTTCCAGCAGTGATACAGAGATGATCCCCGGGGTAAACCTACGATCTACCATCCACTGGTCAAGATTCCTCTTGAACAGAGCCAGCGAGGTGCTCTGTCTCACATGGACCAGGATTCTGTTCCACAGCATAGGGAGTCTCTGGGTGATGAATCTGTCCCTCCAGCATGTCCTATTTATATCCGTGTTGAGGTTTAAGTCTCTTGCTCTTGTGGCTCTGGTGGATTTGGATTTTTTAAGGTGGAGCATGTCCATTAATTCCGGGTTGGACATGGCCTTGTATGTCAGGCACAGGTCACCTCTGAGCAGACGGTATGCGACTGAATAGAGCTGGAGTTTCATCAGTCGGGCAGCATATGGCATATTTTTGAGCCCCTTTATCCTTTTGGTGAGGAACTTTTGGGGTCTTTCCAATTGCTGCAGGTGTCGGGTAAGATACATTCCAAATGGGGCATTGTACTCAATCATTGGTCTGATAAGTGAAGAGTACAGGGGAACAATGACCTCCCTTGATCTGGATGTGAATCCCTTCATAATCAGGTGGGCAATGTAGAAGGTCCTCCTAACCACTTTGGCAATGTGAGTGTCAAAAGAAAGGTTACTGTCAACTTGGGTCCCCAGGTCCCTGATAACCTCTTCTGTGCTTAATGTATTGCCACCTATGTGGTAACTTGGGGTTACCTTGTTTTTACCAAAGGGTATGACTATACATTTTTTGGCGTTTAGCTTAAGGCCATGGCTCTGGCACCAGTTATCCGTTTCTATTAGACCTCTCTGAAGGATATCTGTGTCTGATGGATTTTCAGCTATGGCGCCCAGTTTGCAGTCATCTGCAAACTTTGTCAGCCACAATCCTCCTATGTTTGCCTGCACTTCTGAAAAGTAGATGCCGAACAAGAGGGGGCCCAGGACTGAGCCCTGTGGGACACCGCTTGTGACCGGCTTGGAGTCTGACATGGCACCAGCAACTCTAACCTTGTGGGTTCTGTCCTTGAGCCAGTTTGCAACCCATCTTGTGACATATGGGTTTACATTTAAGCTGGTGAGCTTTTCTATGATACCCGAGTGGGGTATTGTGTCGAAAGCTTTTGCAAGGTCAAGGTAGGCTGTGTGAACTGCCTTACCCTCATCAATGGCCTTTGTGACTGTTTCAAAAAAGTCGACCAAGTTCAAGAGGCATGATCTGCCCTTGACAAAGCCGAATTGGGTAGGATCCAATGTCTGTAGGTCCCCTATGTCTTTATTTATGAGTTCCATTATGATCCTCTCCATAGCTTTGCAGACCAGGCTTGTTAAGCTTATGGGGCGGTAATTACCAGGGTCCGTAGAAGCACTGCCTTTGTGGAGTGGGACCACAGTTGCCGTACGCCACTCTTTGGGTGCATATCCTGTGGTAAGGCTAAGATTAAACAGCAGCCTTATGTGTGGGTTTAGTTCCTCATTGAGTTCGTGTAGCACACAGCCGGGGACACCATCCAGTCCCATTGATGCTGTGTTTTTAGCTTTAGAGAGAGCAGCTCTCACCTGGGCATTTGAGATGATTGGGAGGCTACACTCTGCTGGGATACATATTTCTCCTTTTGGGGGGGGGGGGGAATTTTCACTGAACCTGTCTGACAGTATGTTTGCAATGTCTGTGGGTTCAGTGATTTTTGTATCATTTTGGACTAATTCTGAGCATATCTGGGAGTTTCCACCCAGATTTCTAACGTAGCTAAAGAAGGCCTTATGATTGTCTTTTGAGTCCTTGGCGATTTTTCTCTCAAAGTTGGCCTTGGATGATTTTATGAGTGATCGTAGTTTTTTACTAGTATTGATCAGAGATGTCTTCCCTTTTAGGGATTTTGCTCTATCTTGTAGAAGCTTTCTCCTCTTGTTGTAAAGTTTGTTTATGGCTGGGGTCCACCAGATCAGGCGCTTGCCTTTGGTGGAAAGGGTCTTGATTTAATTTGGGATTGCTTGATTCATGCAATCCTGGAGGTGCTCGTAGAAAGCATTTGTAAGGGATTCAGCAGCGTGGGTTGTGATTTCCAATGGCTCAGGGGCCTTGAAGGATACCACACCAGTCTTAAGAAGTGTGAAGTTGGCTTTTGAGAAGTTCTTCACTGTGGTCTTTTTTGTTGGGGGGGGGGGGGGGATGTGGATCTCCAGTGAGATTAGTTTATGGTCTGATCTCACCAATGAGGGATATACTTCCGTGCGTGGAGCATTTTGTCCCCATGTTTGTGATGATCAGGTCTAGTATATTTTCACCTCTTGTGGGAATGGTGACAAGTTGTTCCATAGCATTTGAGTTTATGAACTCCAGGAACCTTTGGGCTAGGGTATTGGGGCTTGAGTAATGTTCCCAGTCTATGTTTGGGTAGTTGAAGTCACCCAATATGATGGTGTTTGGAGAGACATTTATACTCTCCAGTGTCTTCAGGAAGGCTGTGTGGGGTTCCTGAGTTTGAGAGGGTGGCCTGTAACATGCTACAAACTGTAGAGCAGTTTTGCCTATGATTAATTGCACCTGAATGGTCTCTGATGCTTCGTGAGTTGCCACCAGCCTGGAGGTGTGGGTATCCTTGATGAATATGGATACACCCCCTCCTTTTGTGGTACGGTCCGGGTTTTGGGGCCGGAACGCATGATATGAGGTAAAACCTGATAGTGCCGGGGTGCTCTCAGGAGCCTTGAACCAGGTTTCAGTCACAGCACAGACATCGCTGTTCTCCATACTGAGGAGGGCTTCGAGGGCGTGCATCCTGAGATTTAGACTTCTGGCATTGAGCAGTATTACCCTTAGTTTTTTTCAATTATTGTTTTCTAGGGCGGTGGGTTTAGAATTTGAGCCTTGTCTAAAAAAGGCACTATGGGGGGTGGCAAGAGCCTTTGCCAATATCCGGAAACCCAGGGGTGACAGGTGCAAGCCGTCCCTTGCAAAGCAGAGTGGCTTGTCAAGCATGTCATTCCAGGCAGACAGACATTGGATTCCCCTTAGAATGACACCAGAAATTAAGCCAATTATTAAAACTGATCATTTTGTCTCTGTATTGTGGCATCATTCTTGGTGAAGGTAGGATACTGCTCAGGGTCAGGGTCATATCAGCCTGGGCTACATAATCTGAGAGCTCCTTTATGTCTCTTTTCATGTAGTCCAGGGAGGTACGTCTCAGGTCATTCACACCGGCATGGACAATGACTGAGTCATACTTGTACTTGCTATGGAGTGACCTGAGTGCTTGTGTTATGTGGTGGATTCTAGCGCCCGACAGGCAGCTTACTGTGACCCCCTCCTTGTTCAGTCTGGTGAGTGGGATGTCAGTGTGTCTGACTATGGAGTCACCTATGACAAGTGTGTCTGGCATTGTGTTTGGCCTTAAGGGCTGTGACTGATTTGCACACTGACTTTGTGATCTATGTGTTGCTTGTGTTATGTCATGAGGTGGCAGTTGTTTGGGTGTCTGCTTTGGAGGCCTCTGCTGTTTTGGTAGATTTTTGATCAGTGCCTCCGAGTATGTCTTTGTGTGTTTATGTGTTTGATTTGTAGTTGTGATAGTTCTATGTGAGACTGGGTTTATGGTGTGTGTGGTTACCTTCTCCTCCTGTCTGGTTTTGCCAGTCCTGAGTTGAGAGAGCTCAGCCTCCAGTTTGGCTATATAGTTGCATCTCTCGCATGTATTTGTGTTTTGTGGGAGGAGGAGAGGGTTGTCTGTGTACATGAGGCAATTGTAACATTGCCTCAATATTCCCAGATTCACCAGCTGAGCAGGAGAGGATGCTAGCAACTGACCTTTGACATGCTAGAAGAAATGAAAAAGTTTGCTGTGTAACTGAGTCATAAAGGACCTATAGGGAAGTGGGTACTCAAGGGGGTTTTAAGCTAGTGAAGTACTTTGTATAATATAGAAGTGCTTTACCTGACTAAAAAATGCTTTAGGAACAAGTGCTGAGCTTTACAGATAGAGAATAGACTGTTTAGATTACAAGTAGAGCAGTTCTAAGGGAAAAAATGAAGAGCAGACTTTACGGAGCCAGAAATATTTTAACCTTGTTTAACCGGCGCTGCCCGATGGTGCTCTAGTGGCAACTCCGCGCTAAATGCAGAAAAGGTAATAAGTCAGTAGTACAGGCCAGCACACTTTAGTGGGCAGCCAAACAATTAAATTAAACAGCAAACAAACACTTTTCGACTTGAATTAGACTAATTTGACTAAAATGTACTTTTAAGTGCAGATAATAAAAATGCAGTAAATAACTATGAAAACAGTTAAAGCTTGCTCTAGGTAAGCAGTAGAAGGTAAAACAAATATAAAAACAGCAGGATACTTAATCAGGAAAGCAGTCGCTTTTTTTCAGTTCTCTGTAGCCAGGAAGACTCAACAGGACCACGTGGAGCTGTGTCTGAGCAATATGGCTTCAAAAAAATGCCAGAGGCAGATTTTAACCAGGGAACTTCAAAAGAGCTAGACATGGTCCAAAATGACCAATTACTACAGCTTCTTGTGCTGAGGTCACTTCCCTCAAGGACAGGTAGGCTTATTCAAGGCTCCCCACTCCCACTGGTGAGCTAAGAAACTTCCTTCTATCCAAGTAAGGCAATGGACAACACAGGAACTACAACACAGCCCAGGATACAGCAAGGCCTGTAAACTGGTCTAACTAGTTTAGGAGAGGCAGGAAAACAAGGAATATTTTTTTGTTTTTAAATATAAACACACAGAAATGCAGAAAAGGCAATAAGTCAGTAGTACAGGCTAGCACACTTTAGTGGGCAGCCAAACAATTAAATTAAACAGCAAACAAACACTTTTCGACTTGAATTAGACTAATTTCGACTAAAATGTACTTTTAAGTGCAGATAATAAAAAATGCAGTAAATACCTATGAAAACAGTTATAGCTTGCTCTAGGTAAGCAGTAGAAGGTAAAACAAATATAAAAAACAGCAGGATACTTAATCACTAAAGCAGTCGCTTTTTTTTCAGTTCTCTGTAGCCAGGAAGACTCAACAGGACCACGTGGCGCTGTGTCTGAGCAATATACCTTATTCTTGTAGATTTTGGATATCATATACATTTTGTAAGTTCTGTTTTCATTTTAGAGAAAAAGTTATTTAGAATGTTTAAGCTGATAGCATTTAGTTGATACAGAATTCTTTGAAGGGTGTTCATTTTTATAACAGCTGATCTGGATAGGAGAATGTTTTATATTCTTCCATCTGGAAATATCTTTCTCACTATTTGCCCATGTTTTATATAGATTGCCATTTAAAAATTCTTTATGAGAGTGTGTTTAAATTGGATTCCCAGGTATTTTAAAGAATAGTTAACTTTTATGTTTGTTTCTAGAAAATAAAACTCTTTGTGTCCAAGGAAGTTTAGTGGGAAGATAAAAGATTTTGTTGGGTTTATTTCATAATTTGTTACATTTGTAAACTTTTCAATAGAGTCAGTGTTTCGTAATTCCAAATAAAGATTTAAATCAGCAAAGGCTGTGAATTTTACTTGCACATTTGAAATTTGTAGAGTATCGTGGACAGTTCTTTGAGTTATTACGAGCATTAAAGGTTCCATCTAGAGATTAAATAATGTAAAGTCTTAAAAAAATCAGTGAAAAAGTGCTGAACATTTTCTGAAGAATTGTGTGTGTACTCTGTGTAAGGGGTTGATACCATACATATTCAACTACGTAAACTGTAAGAGGGGTGTACGTATGTCACCTAACCATAAGAATACTGTCCTAGAGTCTAGCAGCTCTTAATTTTAATTTTAAAACTGGTACCAGGGATATATTTTTATTTAAGCCTGGTGATCTGTTGGCTTCTAACATCAACTGCCAATATTTTTGTTTCCCATGGTCCCCCTCTTGGGTTTTGAGGCATTTCTTCTAGGACAAAAAACTAAAACCAGCCTGTTTGCATTATAAAGTGTGTTTATACAGTGCATTTTTTGTATCTTTCTTCTGAACACCATATAGGTGTTCATATACTCTAAGTTTGTGTGTACTTTCTCTACAAGTATTGCAGCCTTTACACTCAAATATATTAACCTTACACTGTTACAATTTGAGTAGATGGTTGCTCCTTTCCACCCATCACTTGCCTTTACAAAAATTCCTTGTTTGATATGTGAGAGCAGTGGCTACATGTCCCACACTTAAAGATACCAGGTCTTTTCTGCCATTGTCTCATCTTCATACTGTGTTCTATCATTTCTTTAATGTTTATGCCTTTTTTTTAGAACAAATCTAAGAGGTTCCTTAAAAATAGGTTCTAAATCTTAGAAGCTAGCAAACTTCCTCCCATTATTACAAATCACTTTTTTATATTTCTAGTATCACTATTAAAGTACATGGTATATGCTCCTTTGTGGTTCATGTCACTGTTCACCACACTTTTCTCCAAAGTCTTGTTCTTATTTTCTTCAACCCCTAAAAGACATATTTTATACATAATTTATATTTACCCGTCCTTTCATTCATCACTTCTTTCACCACCTCATCCATCATATTTCCAGGGTATTTTCTCAAACATATTATACAGGATTTTACATTCATTTAAAAAAATCATCCTCCTGTGAAGTCATCGTAGATGACCTAATGTACTGTCCCTTGACAAGGTTCCTTTTCTGTTTGTAAGGGTGAGCACTAGAAGTATAATAAGTGTTAGAGAAGGTCTCTTTGTGGTAAATCTTGGATTTGAAACCCTAAACTTCATCCAATTTGTGTAGTTACATCTATATAGTCCAGCCTGTCCCTATTAATATCATACTTACATTTAAGAAAGTTTGTTGTCTGGTTAATGTAATTAAGAAATTCAATCATGTCTTCAGATCCTACCCAGAAAATACAAATGTTGTCCAGGTATCTCGTAATTTCAACGTTTAGCATAAATGGACTTAAATAACTTTTGTTGCCAAATGGACAACACTATATTTGCATATGTTGGGTTACAACAGGCCCTCATTGCTACGCTGCTTTCCTCTAAGAAACTCACATTCAAAATATTAAAAATATGATTATACAGCACAAGTTCCATTAATTACAAACAGACCTTAAAGTCAACATTTTAGAAAACCCTTTCTTGTCCAGGCTTCTTCAAACCATGAAAGGCTGGTGGAGTGAGTTATCACAGCAAAAAATGGTCTACAATCTCTATTGTTAAAAAAATCAACTTTTTCTTGTACAAATTTGGTTTAATACACCTTAAAAAGTCCCTGAAGTCTTTCAGTATGCTGTTTTTCTCTGTCCAGACTTTTTTTTAGTTTGAAGTCTAAAAGCTTAGCTAGAGGGTACGTCTTAAAATCATTTGTGGCCACTATGGGGCTGAAAGGAAGATCACTTAAGGATGTGTGTACTTTAGGGATACGAAATACAGACAGTATCAGGGGTTCATCAATCCATAAATGTCTGCATGTTTCCAGTCCATCATCCCTTCAATTTCTTTTAGCACAAATTCCATCTTGTAATGTGCTACGTTAATCTCACTAATAGATACCCTGGAATACTTAATGTCATCATTAAGACTATCCATTATTTTCACCACATAAATCATGGTATCCATAAACATTATCCCACCCCCTTTATCAGGTTTCATGATTCTTACATGTTTATTTCTTAACTCATCCAAAAAACTTTTCTTCCTGAAAGGGAGATTAGGGTAAGTTTTAATAGCTGCCCTTATTTCTTTCTCTACCAGGTTCTCAAAGTTCTTTAAATGTGGATGAAGGAGAGGGTTAAACATAATTGACTTTCTAAATTCTTCTTCCTCTCCAGCCCCTGCACCACTGCCCATAAACATCAACTCCAGGTTCTTTTTTCTCTAAAATAACTTCAAATCTATCAAAACTCTACTAGTGTTATTCTTTCTGTTAGGGATAAATGTCAATCCTTTAATAAATAACTAAGCAAAACAGAAAAAAAATGGCTGTGAAAATGAATATTCAGTTATCAAATAAACTAAATATGAACCAAAAAACGATAACTGAGAAACACATGGTCAAAGAAACCATAAAACTTGTAAAACAATAAAACCAATGAAACAAGGTCGCTTAATAATTTAATGTAGTATAAGACAAACAAGTAAGCGCTTTCGCAAACAGCTTTTTCAGACCATTAAAAGCAAACAATCAGAAAATTTAAATAAAATCAATTAAATGCAAACCAATCATTATTCAGTAAAAAAAAAATGCAGAAATTAATTACATCACTTCCTATGAAAAATAATAAATAAAAATCTTTAAACCCATCCTTTCACAATGGGTTTTATGGAGGCTTTTTCCTTTAATCCTTTCCCGTAATCTGACCTTAACCTGATAGTCAACCAAAGCTCCCTATTTTCTGTAATACTTCTCAGATCAACTTGGCATGGGTCCAATTTAACCATATCAATAACTAAATATTTAAATGTATGCTGTTCATTTGTACTTAAAATATGTTTGGAAAAAGCATTACTAGTAGACTGTATATGTATGTTATAGAGATGTTCCTTTAAACGATCTCAACATGCAATCAGTCTTTCCAACCTGAAATATGCACCATTTCAGGCAATGTGCAAGATAAACAGCATGTTGAGAACAACTAGCATCAATATTAAAAGTAAATTTATATCCAGTCTCAGGATGAATAACGGACCCACTACTACCTATATAACAGCAGAAATTGCATTTAAAACATGGTTTAGTAACATCTCCCACCATACATTGTACAGCCAAGTTTCTCGAGTAACAAAGCATCCTTTTTAGACATTTTTTATTTTTACAGAGAAACAATGGTGTTTTTCCTACTATATCCTTTGTTGTTTTATCAGCCATAAGAATTCCGCAATGTTTCTTTATAATATCCTTAATGCCTTTAATGTCATTAGTAAAATACAGAGGGACACCAAACTTCCTAGATCTATCAATATTTCTATTAGCAGTGCAAACAGCATTATTTCTAATCATTTAAGTATGGAGGCACCACGTCTTGTCTTGTCAACTTATATTCTCTAATAACCAATCTATTCTTAAGATCTAAGAGTTCAGTATTAAAACTTTCTTCAGATGCAGTGAGTCTACAGGCCCTCAAATCCTTGTCCTTTCACTATATTTTTGAATATGTAAGTATGATGTCGACTACATCTGTGGAGAAGCGTATTCTTATAAAACAGTTTCCTATATACACCAGTGCTAAGTTCACCCCATTCAGATCTCCTGATATAAACATCCAGACAGTCTATACTATCAGTGTATGTCATGGAAAATTTCAAAAATGTAGTAGTTTCATTTACGGAGTTAAACATGTGTAATTGTTCTAATCCACCTAATCATATAAAAAATAGTCAACAAAAAGGCTATAAAAACGGACACAATTTACATAAAGATCCATCTTAAACATATGTTCTTTCTCCCATAGAGCCATAACCACATTGGCGTAGCTATTGGAACAATGAGTGCCCATAGCTATACCATCCTTCTGCAAATAATATAGCCCATTGAAAGTAAATAAATTATTTTCAAAAACAATTTCCATAAACATACAAATCAAGTCAATCAACCTCTGAGAACATTCACTATATTTAAATAAATAGTTACGAACATATTCAATACCTATATTGCTTGGTATCACAATAAATAGATTGTACATCTACAGTGACAAAATAATTTAACTCTCTAGGATGAGACTTGGTAAAGATGTACAGATCATTTAAAAATGCTTTAAATCTTTCAACACCACATTATTCAATATAAGACGTAAATGTCCTTCAACATATTTAGAAAATCATAGGAAGTTATTAGGCTGCTGGCCATGAGGGCCTTTACAAGTCTAGCAAAGAATTTAGCCCATGTTCCAACAAGTCAGCACTAGATACCACCATCTGGCAGGGACAGATGGAATCCCAGGGGTGTATTTTCTGTTCCCCATCCAGTTATCCAGGTTGCGCTTAAAAAGGGTTAAAGAGGTAATCTGCTTGTCATGGAGAGGGAGCCTATTCCAAAGAAGGGGGTCTCTGGGACACAAATATGCCCCACCAACAAGTCCTACTGATGTCGCAGACCAGGTTGAGGTTGCGCTGTGGGTTACTTAAGTGGAGCTTGAATATGCAGCAGTCCCATCAATGTAGGGTCTGAAATTGCATTGTATGCCAGACAGAGGTCACCTCTGAGGAGTCTGTATGAGATTGAGAACGGCTTTAATCCTATCTGTGTAGGTCAGATGTTTGAGGCCCTGGTTTCTCCTGGTGAGGAACCTCTGTGGTTTCTCCAGCTGCTGCTTGTGCTTTGTGAGGTACATGCCGAAAAGGGCATGGCACTAAATAATGGATCTTATAAGGGAAGAATACATGGATGTTATAACCTCCTTGTCCCTGGATGAGATACCCTTACTAATGAGGTGGGCCATGTAGAAAGATTTCTGTACAACAGAGGCAATATGATGGTCAAAGGTCAGCTTGCTATCAACCTGAGTACCCATGTCCCTCACATCTGACTGCATGCATGCTTAGGTCCTTACTATTAATGTGATCATTTGTGGGGATGTCACTCTCCCCCAAAAGGGGATGATGATGTATTTTTTTGGCATTCAGTTTGAGGCCATGTTTCTGGCACCAGTCATTTGTTTGGGTGAGACCCTCTTAGAGGATGTCGACATCACTAGGGGAATTGATGACAGCTCCATCTGCAAACCTGGTCAGCCATAGCCAACTGGGTTTGGCCAGCAACCTCAGAAAAATGTATCCCAAACAGAGGTGACTAGATCCCAAGGGTATGCATCTCATTACAGGTCTACTGCTTGAAGTGGCTTCCTCTATTTTGACTAGGTGGGTTCTGTCAGCCAGTTTGCTACCCATCTGGTAACACACGGACTGATGCCTAGTTGAGAAAGTTTATCAACTATACTCGAGTGGGGAATAGTATTGAAGGCTTTGGCCAGGTCAAGGTAGGCGGTGTGCACCATCTTCCCCTCATTTATGGTATTGGTGACTGACTCAAAGAAGTCGTAACAGGCAACACCTCCCCTTGACTAAACCAAACTGTGTGGGATTGAGAATTTGAAGATTGCCAATGTCCTTGTTAATGAGGTCCATGATAATCCATTCCGTGGCCTTGCAGATCAGGCTAGTTAGGCTGATGGGTCTATAATTTCCTGGATCGGAGGACACAATAACTTTGTGCAAAGGGATGACAGTGGCCATCTTCTCCTCAATTGGGATGAAGACAGTACTAAGGCTCTGGTTGCATAGGGTGCCTAATGGTGCTGCAAGTTGCCTGTCATGTAGGATGCAGCCGGGGAAGTTATTGGCTCCCATGGAGGCTGTATTTTTTGCCTTTGAAAGGGCAGTGATGACTCACTTGCTACAGACAAGGGGGGGCAGGTGCTTGTGATGACCTGATTTTCTGATGGGAGAGAAGAGGGGTAAAGTTTTCACTGAACCAGTCTGCCAGCAGGTTGGCTATATCTACGGTGTTTGTACATGAGGTGTCAGTGACCACCAGTTCTGAGCAGATCTGACTGCTCCCTTTGAGAAGGGCACACCTATGTGAAGAAGGCCTTATGACTGTCTTCAGTAGATGTTGCCAATTTGAACTCTAACTTTGCTTTGAAGGATTTCACTAGTGCTCTTATTTGCTTATTCAGGCTAAGGAGATTGCTTCCAATTAGGCACTTGTTCCTCCTTGATCCTGGACAGGAATTTTTTCCTTATATTACAGAGTTTATTTATTCCAGATGTCCACCAGACAATTGTACAATTGCCAGGCTATTTAATGGAGGTTACTGCACACTGCAATTTGTTTTCACTTGATAAAGCTCAGGATTGCCTGAGCGAAAGCGCTTGTGTGATTTTATCTGTGACTTTTGGAATACTTCAGAAATAAAAATACAGCCTTGTGGACTTTAGCAGAGTTCCGGTTCCTTTCTTCAAGGTCGTGGATTATTCTTTGCTTGTCTTTGGTTTTTTGTGCATTACTTCACTTGATCTTGTCTGCCATGGCCAATGGAGAAGAAACCTTTAACCCAGGAGAAACTCCTGAAATGCTGAAAAACACTACAAACGATCTTCCGGTGAGCAGAGCGGAGTTCAACCAAGTACTGGTTGCACTCAAGGAGCTCACTAACTTGCTGAAACCCACTACGGCTGCTTCACCAGGGCTAGCTTGCAACCAGCAGCAAGCACTACAAAATAACTTTGGATTACCGGTAATTGCGGACCCGGAAGAGGGTACAAGCTCCACTATATCCTCCACGGACATGTCTGGCGCCGGATCCAAAAGTAACAACTTTACTCGTCGCCATGAAGCTATCAGAGCTCCTGAAACTAATGTACAACTAGGGACCAATGGAACTAGTAATCCTGCTTTGAAACATAGAAACAAGGATGTAAACTTTACAAAATGGGCTGGACAACGCTTCACCTTTTCTAAAGGTAGTAACAATTCTAACAATTTCTCTAACTTTGATCAGAGCATGGACTTGTTCAAGGACAAATTATACTCCTTAAGGAGTACACAGCTAGAGATAGACTACTTGAATGAATGTCTGAGAGTAAAACGTGTCCCGAAAGGGCTACGCTTTTTTAAATTTCCAAACAATGTCCAGTATGGTACTGATTATTATTTTAACTTGTGTGAGATTTTTGATAAAGCTGGATTGGAAATGTTGCATGTAATGGTAGGGGAATATGAACTGAAAGCACAAACATTAATGAATGAGCTAGACACTTTAAACAATGAGTTAACATCTAGTACTAATTTTAGTGCTTTTAAACCAAACTATGACAAGGTTTTTGATAATGTTGATGTTTTTTGTGATAAGATTCTTAACAGAAAACTAAGAAAATTAGAACGTGATCTCATCGAATACAGGGATGGCCTTGCCTACCCTAGCCCCAATGGTTACAATAAAACTTCTTCCAAAAACACCACCACAAACACAGATAGGGCTAGTGACACATATGGCAGACAAGAGGAACCCCTTAGAAGAAGTGAAAGGCTAGCAGAGAAGAACAGAAGGGGTACTAACAACCAGGATTTTCAACAGAACCCCGGCCAGACCGGGGTTTGGGGACAGAGACAAAGACAGGCACCGAGGTCTTGGAATTTTGTTCACTAACAAACCACCATACACCAACTACCCTAACATCCCTCGATGATCCTATAACTGACCAAGCCCCAAATCTGGGTTTACACAATCAAAACCCTACTAATATTGAGGGTAATTGCACTATTTTAAGGAGAAACAACTTTGCCATATACAATTACACTGACATGAACCTTCCTACAAATGCTTTTGATATTTTCACTCGAGGGCTACATTTTGTCCCAACTAAACCCATGAATTTAACACAAGCTTTGATAGATTTAAAAATGTTTACCAGAGCTTTAAACTTAAATTTGATTTTTAAAGGGCAAACACTTAATGCAGCAGGCCCAACGCGTGCAAGTCTCTTTAACCCCCCACTACACCCAATAATCCTCTTTTTTGAAAAGTTAGTGGAGAACGACTTTAGGAAAGTATATAATAATCAAGAAATTCTGCTTCATCCAAATTTTTCTGAAGAAGAAATTAATTTTATTGAACACTTGCATGAAGAAAAAATCAGGGTCATGAAACCTGATAAAGGAGGGGGAATTGTCCTTATGTTCTCAGAGGACTACGAAGCCCACATGCACACTATGTTGCAGAATGACGAACAATACGAGACGGTTTCACGAAACGAGATCAATATAGCCTTTGCTGAGATTAAGTACTATCTTAGTGACCTTCTATTACAACGGGCCATCAATGAAAAGGTCTACAACTACTTACATGTGGAAAAGCCCAGAATACCAGTCATCTTTGGGATACCTAAAACCCACAAAGGAATAAATCCACTACAATTTAGGCCGATTGTATCAGGAGCAGGTGGAGTGACTGAGCCCCTGGGAAAATTTATTGATTACATGACCAAAGAATACACGTCTTTATTGTCCCATGTCTGCAAGGATTCTTGGCACTTCCTCCGGGACATTCCCACCTCTTGCTACTCCCCAGACACCTTAATGGTCACAGTGGACATCAAAGATCTGTTTTCCAGCATCCCTCATCAAAAGGTTTGGAATGGTTTGCCCAATTTCTAGGCCAGAAGACAACCCTTAGTAACAAAATGTCCAACTTGCTTACGAAATGATGGAGATGGTTTTGTCCAACAACTTCATCTTTTTAATGGTGAATTATACCGCAACGCAAGGGGTTGCCATGGGGCATCTTGTGCATCCTTCTACGCAAATGTAGTATTGCACATGTGGGAGCATACATTCGTTTTAATACCCCCATGGAAAGATCACATTCTTTTCTACAGACGTTATTTGGATGACATCTGTATTTTATGGTCTGGCTCTGAAGGGAACCTATCTGAATTCTTTACACACATCAATTCAACAACGAATATCTTACAATTCACACACACACAGTGGATCAGCACGAACTTCATTATCTGGACATTACTCTTTACAAGGACTACAATCAGAAAACTTTCCATTCCAAACTACATCGCAAGGCAACATTTTCCAACTCCTTGCTACACTTCGAAAGTGCCCATCCACCATATCAAAAGAGGGGGATCATTAAGGGGCAGCTCATCAGAGCAAGTAGAATATGCAGTACGGAGAAAGATTTTGATTCTGAGGTGGAATTTTTGAAAAACCTTTTCTTAGAGAGAGGTTACCCTCTGGAACTATTTCTAACTCTAGCAGCAGAGGTAAAATCTGCACGACATTCCCTCTACAAACCAATACTAGGGGGGGGGTTTTGTACCAGTGACCAACAACACACAAAACAAGGATACTGCTCACACTAACAGTTATGCACACACATACTCATCAAATTCCTATGAATTGGAAGAAACAATCTTACATCACTGGCCGGTTTTAACCCTCTTTGAAGAACTAAAGGACTACATACCACCTAAACCCAGTTTTGTTAAGTAAAGAGGGGCTAATTTAAAGGAATTATTTGAAAGAAATCAAAGAAAAAAGATGAAGGTAAAACAACCAAGGCTGGGCACATTCAAATGTGGTGCCTGTGCCCAATGTCATGCCATATCCAAAGAAACAGCACCATACCTCCCATCTAGGAACTACAAGATACACCCCACTGGATTTTACACCTGTGCCTCTAGAGGGGTCGTATACTTGGGGATGTGCACTAACTGTCAAAGTTTCTATGTGGGCAAAACTGAGAGGGAATTAAGAAAACGTATCTACGAGCATCTTTATGACATGACCAGGAAGAAGGAAACCAACGCCTTCTACAAACACTCACTCTCCTGCCCAGAACCCAAAATCCAGTTTCTAGTTCTGGAACAGGTTGAGCCAGATGCAAGAGGTGGTGACTGGGAATCCACCTTGGGCTACCGTGAACTATTATGGCAGTTGAGACTGAATGCAGGGAAGCCACCAGGTCTGAATGGGATGATCAGCATTAAACCGGTCCTCAAGCTTAGGAGGGCTAGGTTATAACTGTCACACTTGACCCCCTTCATACCACAGCATCCCCACACAGCATATTAAATTATTGAACATCCACGGTTATAGGATTCCGACTAATAAATCAAATTCTATATGAAATGTTATATGGATGGGCATTAAAACATCTCACGATATTTTATTGCATGTTTTTTATCAGTGTAAAGTAATAAGGAAAAAATTTTTTTAACAATTCACTGACAATCTAAACACATCTTTAAGCATATTCTTTAACAATCTACAACCCCAATCAGACATCAGACTTTTATGTCCTGAAACCTAGGAAACTGGCATTTTAAAATGTTTTTTATGGTTAGTCATTTTTATTTAAGTGCATATGTTATTGCAAACATTTCATTTTTTGAGTTGATATAATGACTAACTTTTTTTAACACCCAACTCTAAAGCACCACACCTTAGTACTAGATTTACTAATTAATTAATTGTATAATTGCCAGGCTATTTAATGGAGGTTACTGCACACTGCAATTTGTTTTCACTTGATAAAGCTCAGGATTGCCTGAGCGAAAGCGCTTGTGTGATTTTATCTGTGACTTTTGGAATACTTCAGAAATAAAAATACAGCCTTGTGGACTTTAGCAGAGTTCCGGTTCCTTTCTTCAAGGTCGTGGATTATTCTTTGCTTGTCTTTGTTTTTTTGTGCATTACTTCACCAGATCAGACTGCTCCCTTTGAGAAGGGCACACCTATGTGAAGAAGGCCTTATGACTGTCTTCAGTAGATGTTGCCAATTTGAACTCTAACTTTGCTTTGAAGGATTTCACTAGTGCTCTTATTTGCTTATTCAGGCTAAGGAGATTGCTTCCAATTAGGCACTTGTTCCTCCTTGATCCTGGACAGGAATTTTTTCCTTATACTGCAGAGTTTATTTATTCCAGATGTCCACCAGACAGCATTAGTCTTCCTTGAGGAGGACGATTTTGTCCCGTCGGGTATTCCTGACTCCATGCAGCTATATAAATTACCATATAGTACTTTATTGTAGGTTTGGACATATGTGCCAGTTCCAATGGAGGGAGAGGGGGCTGTGAAGCTGTTTGTACCTTCCCCCAAGAGGAAGTAATCAGATTTGAAGAAGTTTTTTTTTATTTGACCCTAGCTGGAGGAGGGGGGGTATCAAGGGACATGGTGACTTCGAAAGTGATCACTTTGTGGTCAGATCTTACCAGGGAGGATAACACTGTAGGGATGGTGCACTGGTTACTCATGTTGGTTAATACCAAGTCCAAGATATCACCTCTTGTGGGGGTGTCAACCAGCTGGTCCAAGGCATGTGCATGAACAAAATCAAGGAATCTCTAGGCATTTGTGTTTCGGCATGAGTAGTTCTTCCAATTTATGGATGAATAGTTAAAGTCACCCAGCATCAGGGTAAAGGGTTGAATCTTGACAGACTGAAAGAGGTCCAGATAGGTGGAACAGACATCTTGAGTCAAAGTTGGGGGCATGTAGCGAGCTATTATTTGAAGAGGGGTCTTGTCAACAGTTAACTGCACCTGGAGTGTGTCCTGTGCGTCATACTGTTTGACTAGCCTGGAAGTGTGCACGTCTAATATATATTGGAACTTCACCTCTTTCTGCTTTGCTGCCCACAATTTGGGGTCTGAATGTATGATAGGTTGAGTAACCTTGTATGGCTGGGGTGCTGTAGAGCTTTGAACCAGTTTTCTATGACTGCACAAATGTCAGTATCTTCCAGGGTTAAGAATGCCTGCACTGAGTGCAGTTTCATGTTTAGACTTCTAGCGTTTAGTAGCATGACCTTAAATTTGCATTTTGATGAAATTTTCATGTTGGTAGTTTTGACTTTCATGGCACTGGCACTATGGGGGAGACAAAAACCTTTGCCAGAAGCCTGAACCTCGAGGGAGATGGATGCAGGCCATCTCTAGCAAGGCACTGTGGTCTGTCGATCATGCCATCCCAGGCTGTCAGGTAATGGATCCTATTGGAGGGACACCAGAAACTAAGCCAACTGTTAAAATAATTTCCTGTTTCTATTGAGCCATCATTCTGAGTGATGGCAGAATGCTGTTTAAGGCTAAGAACATACCTGCCTCGGACACATTCAGCGAGCTTGATCATGTCTCTCTTCATATTGTCCAGGAAGGTACACCTCAAGTCATTCATGCCAACATGGACTATGACAGTGCACCATTTCCGTCCTGCTACAGTGGGTCTAAGGGAAGGACTACTAGAGTCCTTGTATAACTTGGGGAGACCTTGAATCAATGGTACCTGTAATGGTTTCTAGTGCATCACCCCCTTGGTTTTCCCTTTATCAATAAACCAGGAAACCTACATGGACAGGGATCGATCCAGAAACAGGGGACATATGAAGAGGAAACTGCTGACAGAACAGAGCACAGCTTAGTCTCTAAAAAAATACGGAAGCAAACTGTGATAGTGTTTTAACAGCAGATGAGAAGAAACTATTAGAGAGGAGTCTTTCCTTTACCACCATTCAACGAAGTGACATGACTGATACTATCTTGGACATTAAATTGTTCACCAGGGATATTCTTCTGAATGTGGAGTTTGGTAGATTTGAACATACATCTCTTAATTATAAGAAGCAGAGTTTATATATGCTTGCACCACATCATTTGGTTGATGTCTTTAGTAGAGAATGGTTTGTATAAAATATTTAATGGCAAGAAAAATGAGGGATACCATAATTTAACTTATAATGAAAGATTAGCATTGATTACATTACAAATTGAACAAATGATAGTGACTAGACCAGGGGACAAAGGGGGCCCTATCGTCATAATAGATTGTGAGCATTATGTTAAATTAT
>NC_056731.1:533386820-533442627 GCF_019279795.1 Protopterus annectens
GGTTTAAAAAAATTCTGTGTGTGATACCATAACCAAACTACACTTTTCAGAATGCCTCAGTGGAACCAATATGATTGAGACTAGTAGGTACAAGTCGAACAGGATCAATAGGGTAGTTCTTACCTACTCTAATGACACCAGCATTACCTGTGATATTATTAGAATTGACATTTATTACTACAATGTATGTAAAACTAATAGAACCTTTAAGGAGTGGATCCTGGAACACGTAGGTGACATTAGGAATAAGAGAAAATCTAGTACATTAACACATGTACAGACCTGTGGTGAGGACCACAAATTTAAGTTTTCAGTATTGGAATTGCTGGTAGATAACAAAAGTGGTGATGCGAACAATAGGACGGAAGAAAATGAATTGAGATGGATTCTATCATTACAAGCACATGTACATCCAGGACTAATATCACTTAGTACTGTTCAGTGTTTTAATGGAAATGATTTCAACACTGGCCTAAGAGATTTGGTTGACTACAGTTATGTGTGCCATGTTTTCATACGTTTATATATATATATATATATATATATATATATATATATATATATATATATATATACATATTAACACTTGATATGGAATTCCTATTTTTAGATTTTTTTACTAATAGGGGTTATTTTTACTCTACTGAAGAATTTCCAATTTTGGTGCACACGATACTGGGTGGGGTACTGCATCTCCAACCCTTGCTCACTGTGTATCTTGGGGCATCTCTGTGGTTTCTGGGGCACACCTTTGTAATGTATACACCCTTATTGTCTAGATGTGAAATGGCATCAATGTATTATTTATTGGGAGTTTTTTATTACGTTTGATTAAATAACACATTTCTATTAAGAAGAATGGAATGGAATATGTTGAGACACTGATTGACAGAATACGCTGATGGAAATAATATGATCAAGAGCTCTTAGTATATTTTTTGGAGTTGTATGTGAATGGAATGGGGGATGCATCGCTTTTGTGTGCCCTGGTTTGCATGTTGACACCACACTGCTCTGCAGTGTGGGCTTTGTGGGTGAGGCTCTCTACTTGTTACTGATACACTCAAAAATGTGTGTTAAGTTGTTTTATTTAGCTAGAGTTTTAACTGATGCTAAACCAAAGAGATAGTTTTGTATGGGTATTGAACCTTGCACCTTGTATCTGTGGGGCTGAAGCATTAACCACTGTTCCAATGTTCAATATGACCTTGTGACTTGATTGTACTAAATTACACAGAAGGGTGTATATTTAAATGAAGTGTCAACAGCTGCTTTGTTATTGGATTTTGAAGAGAACACCGTCTATTGGTTGTTAGCTAGTTTCCGTCTTAGACAAGTACTGTTGCTGCATATTTATGGTAACAGTGAATTTTATTGGTGTATGAATGAACTCCTGCAGTTTTACTGGTTGTTAACCTGATTCTAGAACTGTCACAATAAGTAAAATATGCTGGTTTTTTTGATGGTATCTGATCGGATGTTCAGTCAGTGTTTAGCAACATGGACTGTTCAATTATATTTTTAAATTTCTATATAAAAAATGGTTTACTAGATCTTGAAATGGTCTGAAGGGGTATTTTTTTGCCGCAAAAGCGCTAACCTTTTTATTTTTTTACATCAATACATTTACATGTGGTGTTTAGCACTGGTGGTTGGAGCCTGGAATTTTTATCTCTATTTGTGGGTATATTCAGCCTTTGCCTGATGCAACTCTTTGGCCTTCATTAGCTTTTATGTTGGAAGGTTTACCTGTTTGGCAATACCTAAAAAGGTACTATACGGGGTGGATAATGATCTGGCCAATATCTGAAAGCCTAGAGGTGACAGGTGAACACAATCTCTGGCAAAGTAGGTTAGCCTGTCAACCATGCCCTCCCAGGCTGACAAGTACGGACTCCTTTGGAATGACAAGTAGCTAAGCCAGCTGATAAAGTCGATCATTTTCTGCTGACACTGTGGCATCATCCTTGGAAACTGTAGAATACTGCTCAATGCTAGGCTAATACCTGTTTATGACATGCATTCTGAGAGCGCAGTCATGTCTTTCTCTCTTCATATAGTCCAAGGAGGTACATTCCAGGTCATTCACACCCACATGGACTATGAGTGATATTTGTACTTAGGGCAAGTGACCCAAGAGCTTGCGTGACCTGGTGAATCCTGGCTTCTTGCAGGCAATTAAATGTAACCTTCCACTTATCCAGCCTAGAAAGAGGGACATCAGTGTGTCTCAAAACAGAGTCTACTATGACCAAAATATTGGGGTGTGGACTGTTTCACCTTACGGGCTTGTAGTTGAGACACAATGAGATTTGACTTTGTGTATTGTGATGGGAACTGTTTTATCTGTGTGAATGTGAAGTTTGAGGACTGCTCCTGAGAGGTCTTTGAGCTTTGGCTTAAGTTACACGTGAGCACCTCCATATACCTGGTCTGTGTTTGGTTCTTTGCAGGTGCAGTCAGTTATGTGTGCAAGTCGCTGACAATCTGTTTGTTGCTTTTTGTGTTTGTATATGCCAGTCTAGCCTCCAGTGCTAATGTGCAAGCACATCTCTCAAATACTACATTCGTCTGTTCGAGAATTAAGTGGTTGCCAGTGTGTATATAAGGAAACTGTTACACTCTCTAAGGATGTCCATGTCCACTAAGCTGGATGGAAAGCCAGCGGAAAAGTGCCCATCCATGGTTGCAGTTCCAAATACATACTTGAAAGTGTAGGAGTGAAGAGTGTTTATAACTGGATGAGGGAAGGGTGCTTGGTGCTATCTGCAGCTAACCTAACCAGTAATGCTGCCCAGAGACAAACCAGATGCTACCTGAGCATAAATGGTCCTGGGTGCTATAACAAGGTAAACAGCACCGTAAGCTCTCACAGTATAATGAAATAAGCAATGTTTCCAGGGATTTGGGTCTGGACAGGGAACAGCACAACGAGCAACTCCATTGTAAATGTGCTGAATTTATACCATTACTGGAAAGACAGAAAACTGACTACTGAGCCTTCTAGCCAATACAGTTATTACACATTTGCAGCCCTTTTGTGTGCTTCCCAACTCAGACAGATCAGGTAAACACCTACTGCCACTAAATGAATAATCCCATTCCTCCTAATGTAAAAGCATAGTAAGTGTGTGTCTGGAGTGAATACTTCCACAAACTTAAAGATACAGATACAGCACTGTACTTTGAACAGCTTATAAAAGTGCGATTACTCAATAAAAGTACTTTGCAGAAATGATCCAAGAGTCACTCAACTCTGTAGAATTTACAAAGTCACTAAAAACAAGATAAGCTAATTAATAACCCTTCCAGCCAATAAAATATCTACATGCAGTTGTCTCTAATGCGCTTCCCCAACCTATGCAGACCAGGCTACAATTCACTGCCACTGAATGAAAAATCTACTGTCCTCTTACGTAAGAGAGACAGAAAAGAGCTTGCTACGGTATAAAAATACTCTGCTTTATCCAAGCTAGTTAATTAATTAATTCAGAGCAAGTAAATCAGTAAAACAGACAATGAGAGGTCTATACATAGGTTCATAGGTTCATACTAGGCTATCTGCCCAAGGGCATTTATAAGCCTAGCCCATAGTTATGTGGCTTTCGCCACACCTTTAGTTTGAATAAAAACTATGCCTATCATTTTGCTGTGCCTCTGTCAAGCAGTGACACTGAAGTAATCCCTGGGGTATATCTGCAATCTCCCATCCATTGGTCAAGATTCCTCTTGAACAAGGCCAGAGAGGTGCTCTGCCTCACATGTACCGGGATTTTGTTCCACAGCATAGGGAGTCTCTGGGTGATGAATCTGTCCCTCCAGCACGTTCTATTTATAACTGTATCAAGGTTTAAGTCTCCCGCCCTTGTGGTTCTGAGGGATCTAGATTTTTGAGGTGAAGCATATTCATCAAATCTGGGTTTGACATGGCCTTATATGTCAGGCACAGGTCACCTCTGAGCAAGCGGTATGAGACTGAATAGAGCTGGAGTTCTTTCAGTCGGGCAGCATAAGACATATTTTTGAGACCCTTTATCCTTTTGGTGATGAACTTTTGGGGCCTTTCAAGCTGCAGCAGGTGTCTGGTCAGATACATTCGAGCAGGGCATTGTACTCAATCATAGGTCTAATGAGTGATGAGTACAGGGGACGATGACCTCCCTTGATCTAGATGTGAATCCCTTCATGATCAGGTGGGCGATATAGAAGGTTTTCCTAACTACTTTAGCAACATGAGTGTCAAACGAAGGCTACTGTCAACCTGGGTCCCCAGATCCCTGATGACTTTTCTGTGCTCAGTGGATTGCCACCTATATGGTAGCTAGGGGTAACCTTGTTTTTCCCGAAGGGTATGACTATGCATTTTTGGCGTTTAACTTCAGGCCATGGCTCTGGCACCAGTTATCCGTTTCTGTGAGGCCCTTCTGGAGGATATCTGTGTCAGATGTGTTTTCGACTATGGCGCCCAGTTTGCAGTCATCTGCAAACTTTGTCAGCCATAACCCTCCTGTGTTTGCTTGTACTTCAGAAAAGTAGATGCCGAACAAGAGTGGACCCAGGACTGAGCCCTGTGGGACACCACTTGTGACAGGCTTTGAGTCTGACATGGCTCCAGCAACTCTGACCCTGTGGGTTCTGTCACTTAGCCAGTTTGCAACCCATCTTGTGATGTATGGGTTTACATTCAAGCTGATGAGTTTTTCGATGATACCTGAGTGGGGTATTGTGTCGAAGGCCTTTGCCAGGTCGAGGTAGGCTGTATGGACTGCCTTTCCCTCATCAATGGCCTTGGTGACTGTCTCGAAAAAAGTCAACCAAGTTTAAGAGGCAGGATCTGCCTTTGACAAAGCCAAACTGGGTTGGATCCAAAGTCTGCAAGTTCCCTATGTCTTTATTTATGAGTTCCATTATGATCCTCTCCATGGCTTTGCAGATAAGGCTTGTCAAGCTAATGGGGCGGTAATTTCCAGGGTCTGTGGAGGCACCCCTTATGAAGTGGGACCACAGTGGCCGTGCGCCACTCCTTGAGTACGTATCCTGAGGTGAGGCTAAGATTAAACAGCTGTCCTAACTGTGGGTTTAATTCCTCGTTGAGTTCGTGAAGCACACAGCTAGGGACACCATCCGGTCCCATGGATGCTGTGTTTTTTGCCTTAGTGAGGGCAGTTCTCACCTGGGCGTTGGAGATGTTTGGGGGGCTACAACCCTCTGGAATAGATATCTCTCCTTTTCGGGGGGGGGAGTTTGCACTGAACCTGTCAGCCAGTATGTTGGCAATGTGTGTAGGTTCAGTAATTTTCACATCATTTTAAACTAATTCTGAGCATATCTGGGAGTTTCCTCCTAGGTTTCTAACATAGCTAAAGAAGGCCTTATGATTCTCTTTAGAGTCCTTGGCGATTTTTCTCTCAAAATTTGCCTTGGATGATTTTATGAGAGCTCTTAGTTTTTTACTTATAATGATCAAAGGTGTCTTACCTTTCAAGGATTTTGCTCCATCTTGTAGTAGCTTCCTCCTTTTGTTGTACAGCTTGTTTATGGCTGGGGTCCACCAGACTGGACACTTGCCTTTGGTACAGAGAGTCTTAGTTTTGTTTGGGATTGCCTGATCCATGCAGTCCTGTAGGTGCTGGTAGAAGGCATTTGTAAGTGATTCAGCGGTTTGAGTAATGTTTACCACTGGCTCAGGGGCCTTAAAGGAGACCACACTAGTTTTTAGAAGTGTGAAATCGGCTTTTGAGAAGTTTTTCACTGTGGTCTTTTTTGTTTCAGGTGGGGGCGGGATGAGGACCTCCAGCGAGATTAGTTTATGATCTGATCTCACATAAAGCTGGAAACTCTGTAGAGCTCTCTAATTTTCGTTCTGTTGCCATACTATCTCCCCTCTCTAAAATTCTCAAACACTGTGTTAATAAACAAATCTTGGCTTATCTCACTACAGAAAACCTGATCACCTCTACTCAGCATGGCTTCCACCCCCACCACAGTACCACTACTGCACTTATTTCCTCTACTAACTCCATTCCAAAGACATGCATCTGGAGCATTTCTTCCTGGGCCTCCGCTGAAAATAGGCTCTGTGGAACCTAGTCTGACATTCCCGGTCAACAAATGTTAAATAAATAAAAAATAAATCTCTCTAGCCAGGAGACAATAATAAACTTGATTCTTGCTCTTTTTAGATCTTTCCAAAGCTTTTGACAGTCCCTCACTCCATCCTCCTCCTCTCCAAACTTTCTCAACTCAACCTCTCTTCAGCAACAATCTCTTGGTTTAACAGCTACCTCATAGACAGCAATCCAACAAATGGCTCTCTGCTCTATCCCCCTTTCTCCCCATCAACATGGGACATCCCACATGGTTCTATTCTAGGATCCCCTCTTTTTAACATCTTTACTAACCAACTTCCCACTTTTTGTCCTCAGTCATCCCTCATACAGTAGTACACAGATGACTCTATTATCATCTCCATTGCTAATAACCACTCTGACTTGCTCACCCTGATATAAACATCTCTCAACTTCACTGAAACTTGGCTAACAACCAACTCATACGCAACCCTAATAAAACTAAATGTCTTCTCTTCCTCCCTAAATCCCTCTGCCATCTTAAATCTTTATTCACCACATCTTCCCTTAATACCACCAGTATTATACCAGACTCCCACACTAAGCTCCTTGGGGCCATCACAGATAACCAACTAACCTTAGACCTTCTTCTCATACAGTCAAACCTGCTACTTGAAGGAAACTACTAAATCTATTGTATCTACCTTCCTGAATGATGTTTTTTGAAGTATACTGCGTATATTTGCTTTTTTACTAACTGTATTCAATGTAATGTAATTCCAAATGTATATATTTTATTACTATCTTTTACACTATGTAACTTAGATTGCATTTGCTTTGCTTCTGGAGCTTTTCTCCCCGGGCCTCCACTGAAAATGGGTACGTTCTGGCCCAGTGGACTTCCCCGGTAATCAAACTGGAAATAAATAAATAAATAAATAAATAAATTTGATCTCCATGTACATCATTCTATCAATAAAACTCACCAAAAGCTTGGCCTATTATACAGAAACAAAAATGTTATTTACTCCATACCCCAGAATCACTCTTGCTCAAGCTTACCTTCTCCCTAGCCTCTTTTGCAGTTCACAAATCTTGACTAATTTACAGTCCACACTACTTCCCAAACTTGGAACCACCTACAATAAAGTAGTCAGATTTGCAGCTAATTTGCCTTCTAGATCTAACCACTGTCTTGCTCTTTGGACTCTCAGCTGGCTAGAGTTTCCTAACCAACTATTATTTACTCAACTGCTTGTCATCCATTCTATCCTGAATAAGCCCTCCTTCTGCCCTAACACCACCTCTTTAATCGCCATCTATAACTCCCTTCCTTCCCTCAGAAGCTAACCAATGTCTCTTACAAATTCACAAATCTAATCCATCTATTAGACACAATCTCTATAGCTACTTTCCTGCTCTTTCATGGAAAAAGCTTCCCAAGAAACGCAGACATTACTCTTGCTCATTAATTCAAGAAAACTCTCAAAAATTACCTAAATTACACCTGGACCTTTTAATGCTATCATCCCACTTGAATCCATTTCTCTCTTCTGCACTTCCTTCACATTTTCTCTAATGACCTTATTACTTAGTTTCCTGCCACTCTCTATGCTCAGTCTACCGTAGCAGTTCTAGAAACTTGCTTCTTGCCTTCTAATTAGTAATTTGCCTTTATATTTTATATCTTCACCTTATGTAGCTTCAAAACTAACTGCTTTGAATTTGTACAGTTGTTTATTGGGTATAATGGTATTTTACTGCTTTTGTGTTAATTTTCTTGTTTTGTTTTACTGTGGAGCTTTTCACCCCAGGCCTCCGCTGAAAAAGGGCTTTAACCCAGTCGGACTATCCCGGTCAACAAATGTCAACTCATAAATAAATAAATGCACTTTTTTTTAAATAAGCACAAGGAAAGGAAAATATGTAAGTTAAAATATATCCAGCAGTGTAGAAAGGGAGGAACTTATAAAGCTCAATTTAAAGTAATGACAGGCAGCTTAAAATCACAATGTTTAAAAAGCAGATCAAGGAATGACACTGGGTCGGGTGGGAAAAATAACCAGCAGAGTCACCAATAGTGCTTGTAGTTTTTGCTGGCCTTGAGTCTTACCAGAAAAAAAAAAGACACAGAAATACTGTGCATATTTATGCATCACTCAAGAAACAAATTAACCAATGAGAAAAAAAAACGTGAAATGAGCAGCCTACATAATTTAAGTGTTTATCTGACACACAGAACAAAAACACTAGGCCAAGCAGATTTCTTAAAACAGAAAATAAAATGGAGAAGATAAAACAGAAAGCAGCTCAATCAGTTTAAGCAACTCACAGACAAAAAATATAGACTTACTTTCTTCACCCAGCAGGGAGTCACCAACAGTACATGCACTGGAGGGATAACCAGGAGCTCCCTATAAGTTTGAGCCTGTGGAAACTGTTCCATTTCTCAATTAAAAGCCACCTTCATTTTATGAAGGGTATCCTCAAAGGAGAGGTCCTGTAGTGGGGGGGGTGTGCAGAAGAGAGGGCATCATCAGAGTTGAGGCAGGATCATGCTGGGGTGGGAGGTGAGCAGAGTAATACAACTCCACCACATCTTCAGAGTCTGAGGAATCAAATTCTTCTTGAAAACCCACATCCCTACACCTTCTGAAAGGGGAGGATTCAGTAGTCTGAATGAGGTGGTTCCCTGGATTTTATGAAGGCCATGAATTTCTGGGTTATTTTCACGAGGTACTGGAGATTGGCCTGAGCTGCAGTGGCTTAGTGCTGAGGTGAGGACAGTGGTAGGCTGACTCTTCTTTTAGGTTTAGACATCTGTTTAGTCAAGATAAGCTGAGGGTGCAATCTTTCAACCACAACCTCAAATGAGGGGTTCTAAAGCTGAGGAAGATAATGCGCCTTTTTCAGCACCCTCAACACAAACATCAGAAGCTGAAGCCTGTGAAGTGACCTCTGGCCCAACTGATGAGGTTGTGAAAGTAGTAAACAAAGGCCTGATGCCATAACTGTCCCCAAATGGTTGCACCACAGGGTTTGGACCTTGCAGTCACCAGACCAGGGGGCTGCAAAGGCACCTCACCTGAGTTGTTCATCAACTTAGTGATGTGGGCAGCTGCATTGGCAATATCGTCAGTCTCTTTTCCTTCTATTTTTTATCGGTGCTTTTTAGGAATGACATTGGTGGATACTGGGGGTTTCCAAGACACTAAGGGAACAGCAACAGAGAACTCCATATGAGCTACTAAAGCTTCGGCTCAGAGGTTAGAGTGTCTTCGTTCAGAATTTAGCATAATTAGGGCAACTTTTTTCGCAGGATTTGCTTCCCAGACTTCAAACAATTATTAACCTTTTTAAACATTAATTAGACGATGAAAATCCCCAATGATATAGTTATCGGACTGATAGATTGTAAAACTCTGAAAACAGTGAGCCAACCAATAGACTGCTAGCATATTGTACACATGAAGCCCATTGGGCTGCAAGGCTAGAAACTGGCACAGATGAACACCTTTCTTATACCTCAAACATCTGTCAGGTGCAGATTAGACAAAGACTCTGAAATCTGGGCTGGTCGAGGACTTCTGCATGGCAATAAGACCCCAGAATCAGCTTTGCAACACTAACTACAAAGAACATCTTCAGTTTGTGAAGAAAACCCTGAAGCACTACATTCTCCCCTTCAATTTATGTTATTCTGACTGAAGTCAGAGTCAGAAAGAGAGGGAACTTGCAAGTTTTCCCTGTTCACAGAATTTTCTTTAATTTTCGGTTTTCTTTTCTGGGGGACTCCTTGGAAAAAGACCAACTCAAGGCAGGCATGCCATCCTGGGATTCAAGCTATATTTCTTGTCACCCCCCCTCCCAAGAGTGGTCCCTCCCATGCCTGGCAGAAGATATCCTTCCAAAGTACAGTTGTGTACTACACTTACCATAAATGTAGATGTTCGAGTGTATTTACTGTTGCAGTCATTACATTTAGGATAGTCTGTTGGCAGGATGCCCTCAGTCGGCCTGAATAACAAAGTCTTGGGTCCTGTGTCGGTTGCTGTCCCTTCTTCCATGACGTCAGGGGTATAAAACATGCAGCCGACGCCATTTTCATCAGTTTTTCTTGCCCCAGATGTCAAGTACCCCCCAAATGGGGAGCAAAATATATATATATATATATATATATATATATATATATATATATATGAATGAATATATGCATGTAATTTAGAACACAAAAAATATACCTCCAAATAAAAGCAAATACACCAAAAAGGCTTTTGAGCATAATAAAAGAAGAGGTATAATGAGAGAGAAATAGGGGGCTGGTGGGTGGGTAACCAGGACTGCGACAGTGAATACACTTGAACATCTACATTTATGGTAAGTGTACACAACTGTACTATGTTCTTCGTGTTTCACTGTTGCAGTCATTACATTTGGGTAGAATCCCAAAGCTATGGTTGGGAGAATGGAATTATACAGCATTAGGAGCAGCTATAAGGCCCTGCAGGACAGCAGTGGCAAAACCTGCTCTGGATTTAGAGAAGAGAGGTAAATGGTAATGTTTGGTGAATGTATGAACTGAGTTCCAAGTAGCAGCTTCTAAAATGTCTCTGGTAGGAACCCCTCTGAGAAAGGCTGTAGAAGTAGATGCAGCCCTGGTGGAATGGGATCTGATCCCCTTGGGGACAGGTTTACCATGGTGCATGTAGCAGAAACAAATACAATGGCTTATCCATTTTGAAATAGTCTGCTTTGAAATAGCCTTTCCCTCTGGCCCTGCAGCAAATGCCACCAGTAATTGCTCAGATTTTCTTAGAGATTTTGTCCTGTTTAAGTAGAATCTTAGTTGTCTGTGTACATCCAATGAATGCAGAATCCACTCCCCCTTGTTCTGTGGATTTGGGAAAAAGGTTGGCAGATGAATGGTCTGATTAAGAGCCACACTAGATACCACTTTAGGCATAAAAGATGGATTGGTCCTGAGAGCCACCCTGTCCAAGTAAAAGATAATGAAAGGTTCCACTGCCATGAGAGCCTGAAGTTCTGAAATCCTTCTAGCTGAAGTGACTGCTAAAAGAAAAGCTGTCTTCCAAGAGAGAAATTTTATGTCTGCAGTAGCAGCTGGTTCAAAAGGAGGTAGGGTGAGTTTTTTCAGCACAAAATTGAGGTCTCATGCAGGAGTTGGTGCTCTCCTGGGAGGTCTCAAATTTTTGGACCCTCTGAGGTACTGCTTTAAGCAGGGGATGAGAAAAGAGAGGAGGCTCTGTGTTGTAATGAGCTGAAATGGCAGAGGCATGGATTTTTATAGAAGAAAAAGATAGGCCCTTGTGAAGCATCTCAGTTAAATATTGCAGAATCTGAGGAATATTGGGCATTGCTGTGTTTATTCCTTGTGCTTGGTTCCAGGCCCAGATTCTATTTATCAGCATAAGATTTTCTAGTACTAGGCCTTCTAGCCTCCAAAATGACATCCATCACAGGTTTACTGAGAAAAGTAACTGGTGAAATTAGTTGATTAGCCATGCTGCAAGATTCAGAGTTTGGAGCTAAGTGTGCAAAATTTGATAGTTCTGCTGAGACAGTAGATAAGGTGTCTGAGGCAGGTACCACGGAGGAAGGTGTGACATTATTGCATAGGAACGGGTACCAGTGTTGGCGAGGCCAGTCTGGTGCAATCAGAATCATTTTCGGTTTTTCCTGTCTGACTTTTAGTAAAACCTTGGAGAGCATAGGCAGAGGGGGAAAGGCATAGACTGATAGGGTTTTCCAGCTGAAAGAGAGGCATCCACTTTCCAAGCTTTTTTGTGATGGATTATTGTGCTGAATTTGTCCAACTGATAATTTTGGGGAGAGGCAAAAAGATCTATGTCTGGTTTCCCCCATTTTCGTGTCAACATGCTGAAGATTTGTGGATCCAGTTTCCATTCATGTGGGTCCATAAGATTTCTTACTTCGTCTGCAAGAGTATTTTGCTTTCTTGGCAGGAATTGAGCTTGTAGATGTATTTGGTAAGTCAAGGCTGTGTTCCACAAAGCCATGGCTAGTCTGCAAAAGGGGTAGGAATGGGTACCCACCTGCTTCTTTATGTACCACATAACTATGGTGTTGTCTGTCTTTATCAGTAGTTGTCCTGGATGACGAAAGTCCTTGAAGGTTGTCAGAGCATTCTGTACAGCTAACATTTCTTTCTGGTTGACATGTAGGTGCATGTGATTTGGGCTCCATTTGCCCTGAATGCATCTCCCTGCCAGATGGGCCCCCCCCCAAGCATAATCTGATGTGTCTGTAGTCAGGGTTTGGGTGGCAGGGGGTGGAATGAATGGCAGTCCCTTGTTTTGGTGACGGGCCTCTGCCCACCATAGGAACTCCTGCTGCAGGCAATGAATGATAGGAATCATTGTTTCCAGGCTGTGACAATGCTGACTCCATAAGCTTTTTAGGTACCATTGAAGTTTCCTCATATGCAGTCTTGCATATGGAATTAATAGAATGCAGGAAGCCATGAACCCCAAGCCTGTAGAATTTGTCTTGCAGATAACTGTTTTTTTGTGGCCACTTGTTTGAATTGTCATCAATTGAATTTGTTTTTCCTGGCGTGAGGTAAGTCATCTGGGCAGTTGCTGTAGAAGAGTGTTCTTATTTTCTGCCTGAATTAGACAATCGTCCAGATAGGGATACATTTGAATGTTTCTTTGTCTGAAAAATGCAATTACTGGTGCCAAGCACTTTGTGAAGACCTCGGGCGCAGTAGATAAGACAAAGGGCAGTGCAGAGAACTGGTAATGAAAATAGCCTGCTTTGAAGTGGAGGTATCTTCTGCAAGATTCCCTGTTTGGGATATGCAGGTAAGCCTCTTTTAAGTCTAGAGTTACCAGCCAGGCATCCTTGCCTAGCATAGGCAGCAACTGTTGTAAAGTCAGCATCTTGAATTTTGGAGTGTCCAGGAATGTATTTAGAATGGATAAGTCCAGAATTGGACACCATGATTTGTCTTTTCTGGGTACCAGGAAAGGTCTTGAATAAAAACCTTGTCCCTTTTCCTTTTCTGGTACCGGATGAATAGCCCCCATATTCATGAGGGACATAACTTGTTTCTGGGCCTCTGCTCACTGATTTGGAGGCAGATCTGGCCATCTGTTTGGGATTGTGAATGTGTGGAAATGAAATCTGTATCTCTGGGATACTATATTTAAAACCCACTTGTCCTGGGTAATTAGATGCCAATTTTGTGTATGAAGTGCGAGTTTTCCCCCCAAAGGGGCTGCCAAAAGATAAGTGCTTGGTGATGGCAGAGGAAAGTCATTGAGACTGTTTACCATAGGGAGGTGCCTTGTTACTTCCAGATTTGGAGGTGGAGACACCCCATTGTTTTTTCTGCAAGTTCCTTGTGACTGACACCTGGAGCCTTTGGAGTGTCTGGGTTTGACCTGAGTGGCTCTGGTGGGTGCTGGAAAGGACCAATTCTTAGTAGGCCAGTGCCTACTGAACCTAGGTGGCTGGACTTGTAGATAATCTTTTACAGTTTGCATAGATTTAGCTTTATCTTCCATCTTTTTCAAAACTTCTTCTGCCTTATTACCAAATAGATTGTCCTGTTGTAAAGGAGCATCCAACAATTTTGCTTTAACATGATCAGGCAGATTTTGCTCCTTGAGCTAAGCATGCTTTCTCATCACAGATCCAGTTACAGCAGCCCTGCAAGAGGTCTCCAAGGACTCAAAACCACATTGCAAAGTATGCTTTCCAACTTGTTCAGCTGAATGCAATAAATCATGTAACTTTTTCCAAACAGTCAGAAATCAACATCATTTTCTGTTTAAGTAAGCCCATGACATGCTGCTATTTAAGCATATGAAATTGGCAGTTTAAAGCCCTGATTGCCATGGTTGCAGACGTGTAAACCTTACCCCATCTATCCATTACCCTGGAGTCTCTATCAGAAGTGGTAGGATTTTTAGCAGTAGAAGCCTTAACGTCCTTGGGACCCTGAGAAATGGTTTCAGGGTCAGCAGTAGGGTTTTTAAAAATGAATTTGTGGGAGTCAGGAACCCTGTAATATCTGTCTAGCTTACTAGGAGACGGAGGCAGGGAATCAGGAGCCATGCTGGATTCTGAGAAAACATCATCAACAATGTCTAGAACAGGAGGTATAGCCAAAGGCCTATGCTGAGGAAGAAGAAGGAAATCCCTAAGCCTCTTTTTAGATTCTAAGAAATACTGACTCTCCCAGTGAAAGTGTTCCATTAAGGTATGCAGTTTCTCCAAAAAGAAAATCCTCAGGAGGAGAAGCAGAAGGGATGGATTCTTCTGCATCAGAGTCCTCATAAGGTGGAATAGATAATTCCTGATCAGAAGAAATAGAAACCTGATCTGAAGATTCATAGTCAGTGCCTTGCCTAGGCCTCTTAACAGGAGGGGGATGGGAACTCCTGATCAAGGTAATTAAATCCTCAGCCATTTTGATCATTTGTTTTTTAGGCATAGGGGCCTGTGCACTTGGCCCAAGCGTCGTTTTGTTTAGACATAGAAGTTGATTTTGGCCTAGGTTTTGAAGATGGCGTCAGTTTAATATACAAATCTTTAGGCCTGAAAACACCCTAAGAAGCTGGTGCCTGCTCAGCGGCTCCGAACCCATCTAAGGTAGAGATATCCGCGGGTTCAATACTTAGTGTCTCGTGGCATACCGGACTCCAAATGGATCTCAGTAGAGGCCTGCGTATCAAAAGTAGCGGGCATCAGGGGCTGTGAAAGCGCGCCTCATTGAGTACTGGTGAACTGACGACTGGCTTGGGAGAAGCTCTGACGTCCACTTTGGACCTCGACAGTCCGTCTGTCTTTTTCTTTGTGTTTTTTTGTGTATTCCGGTAGTCGGATTGCTAACAGACGACATTTCTGGATAGTTAAATCTTGAGCCAAAATATTTAGATACAAAAATATACAGACGCTTAATAGTGCGTTGATTAAATTTAGCACAAAACCGACAGCAAGGCACGTTGCGGTCAGGGCCTAGGCAAGGAATACAGAACAAATGAAATCCTTATGAGGTATTTGCTTCCCACAAGTAATACAATTATTAACTTTTACTGACATCGCTAAGGAGCAAGAAAAAGTTTCCCCAACAGGGTACTTAGCTTTAGGTTGAAGACTTTGGTTCTGAAACTCGAAAACGAAAATTTCAGTAGTTGGCCGACCGGCACTTGCGAACTGCTTCTGCTTCAGGCACCGCGAGGCAAGAAAGACTGGTGAAAATGGCGTCAGCTGCATGTTTTATACCCCTGACGACCTGACGTCATGGAAGAAGAGACAGCAACCAACACAGGACCCAAGACTTTGTTATTCAGGCCGACTGAGGGCAACCTGCCAGCAGATTACCCTAAATGTAATGACTACAACAGTGAAACACGAAGAACATCTGCAGAGGTAATGTCTAGCTCACTGTCATTAGTGGCTCAAGATACTATGCCAGAGAGAATGGAAGAAAAATACAGAGATGAGAAACTAAGTCTAGACACAACATCATCACCAAGTGGTGGATGAGGCAAATAATAAGCTGTCTGGAAACCTTAAGGCTCCCTACTAACAACTTTTTTCTTCTTGCAGAGAGGACTGGTAAACTGCTGCATGGGTAACCCGAGAAAGGAGTCTAGAAGACTGGTAGCAAAGGCAAAGAAAGTACAGTTGTGTACACTTACCATAAATGTAGATGTTTGAGTGTATTCACTATTGCAGTCATTACATTTGGGTTATCCTGCTGGCAGGTTGTCCTCAGTCGGCCTGAATTCAAAAGTCTTGGGTCCTGCGTCAGTTGCTGTCGCCTCTTCCCTGACGTCAGGTCGTCAGGGGTATAAAAGATGCAGCTGACGCCATTTTCTTCAGTTTTTCTTGACCCAGATGTCAGGTGCCCCCAAAAGGGTAGGCTAAAATTATGCAAATAAAGCATACATGCACAAAAATAAGCTTTACCTTCATCTATAAGCAAGTACACCACTTAGGTTGTATAGATTAGAGAAGCAAAGATAAGATCTAGCAAAAATAAGGGGGATGGCGGATGGGTAATCTGGACTGCAACAGTGAATACACTCGAACATCTACATTTATGGTAAGTGTACACAACTGTACTATGTTCTTCGTGTTTCACTGTTGCAGTCATTACATTTGGGTTGAGTCCCAAAGCTATGGTTGGGGGGCTGGAGCTAAACAGCATTAGGAGCGGCTATGAGGCCCTGCAAAACTGCAGTGGCAAAGCCTGTCCTAGATTTAGAGTAGAAAGGCAGATTGTAATGTTTTGTAAAGGTATGCACAGAACTCCAAGTAGCAGCCTCTAAAATGTCTTTGGTTGGTACTCCCCTGAGAAAGGCTGCAGAAGTGGCTGCAGCTCTGGTTGAATGTGGCCTAATGCCCTTGGGCACTGGTTTGCCATGCTGTGAGTAGCAGAAACGAATGCAATGACCTATCCACTTTGAAACAGTCTGCTTGGAGAGAGCCTTTCCTTGTGATGCTGTGGCATATGACACTAGTAATTGTTCTGTCTTTCTGAAAATTTTAGTTTTGTCCAAGTAGAATCCAAGTTGTCTGTGTACGTCCAAAGAATGCAGAATTTTCTCCCCCTTGTTCTGTGGATTTTGATAAAAAGTTGGCAAATGAATTGTTTGGTTAAGGGCTACAATGGATACCACCTTAGGCATAAAAGTAGGGTATGTTCTCAGACAGACCCTGTCTAGATAAAAAATGATTAAGGGTTCCACAAGCATGAGAGCCTGTAGCTCTGAAACTCATCTTGCAGAAGTTATTACTAGGAGTAGAGATTTGCTAAGATAAGAACTTTATATCCGCAGTAGCAGCTGGCTCAAAAGGAATTAAGGTGAGTTTTTCCAAGACATAATTGAGGTCCCAGGCAGGTACTGGCATTCTCCTTGGAGGCCTTAAGTTTTTGGCTCCTCTGAGGTACTGCCTTAATAAAGGATGAGAAAAGAGTGGTGGCTCTATTGTAATGAGCCGAAATGGCAGAGGCATGGATTTTAATTGATGAAAAAGACAGGCCTTTGTCCAGCATCTCAGTTAAGTAATGCAAAATCTGAGGAATATTTGGGACAGCTATATCAGTTCCTTAAGCTTGGTTCCAAGCGCAAAATCTCTTCCATTTCCCAGCATAGGATTTTCTAGTACTAGGCCTTCTGGCTTCCAAAAGGACACCCATCACAGCTTTACTGAGAGGTGTGGTCTTGTATGGCTACATTAAACGCCATGCTGCCAAGTTTAGGGTCCTGAGTTGGCTGTGTAGAATCTGATTGTTTTGCTGGGACAGTAGATGAGGTATTTGAAATAAGGTCCAGGCTGGGCATTGGGATTAGTTCCTTAAGATGGGATACCAGTATTGGCGTGGCCAGTCTGGAGCAATCAGAATCATTTTTGGTTTCTCCTGCCTGACCTTTAGGAGTACCTTGGGGAGGAGAGGCAGTAGAGGAAAGGCATATACTGATAGGTCTGTCCAGTTGAAAGATAAGGCGTCCACTTTCCAAGCTTGTCTGTGATAAGTCCTTGTGCAGAATCTTTTTAGTTGATAGTTTTGAGGGGAGGCAAATAGATCTATGTCAGGGCGTCCCCATTTCTTTGTTATCATGCTGAAGACTTGTGGATCCAGGTGCCACTCGTGGAGATCCATGAGGTTTCTGCTTAGTTCGTCTGCCAAAGTATTTTCCTTTCCTGGCAGGAATTGTGCCTGCAGATGAACTTGGTAAGTCAATGCTGTGTCCCATAAAGCCATGGCTTGTCTGCATAGGAGATAAGAATGAGTTCCCCCCTGCTTATGTACCACATGACCGTGGTGGTGTTTGTCTATCAGTAGTTGTCCTGGATGAAGTAGGTCCTTGAAGGCTGTCTGGTCATTTTGAACAGCTAGCATCTCTTTTTGATTGATATGTAGATGCTTTTCGTTTATGGACCAGGTGCCCTGAATGCCTCTTCCTGCCATGTGTGCCCCCCAGGCATAATCCGAAGCATCCGTCATTAGGCTCTGTCTGGATGGGGGTAGTGAGAATGGCTGTCCCTTGTTTTGGTGACAAACCTTTGTCCACCATCGAAATTCCTGTTGCAGGCAGGGAATTAGAGTAATCATTGTTTCCGGACTGTGGCAATGTTGTGTCCACACACTTTTAAGGTACCATTGAATTTTCCTCATATGCAGTCTTGCATATGGAATTAGTAAGATGCAGGATGCCATGAAGCCCAAAGCCTGCAGAATTTTTCTTGCAGATAACTGGGCCTTTGTTGCCATTTCCTTGAAATAGGTAGTCAGTTGCCTTTGTTTGTCTGGAGTGAGATAAGCCATCTGGGCAGTTGTATTTAAGCTTGCACCCAGGAATATTATCTCTTGAGAGGGTACTAGTTACCCTAGGCATGTTAAAAAGTCTTATCACAAACATCAGATGCTGTAGTAGAATGTCCTTGTTCTCTGCTTGTATGAGGCAGTCGTCCAAGTAAGGATATATTCGTATTCCTCCTTGTCTGCAGTAAGCAATTACTGGTGCCAGGCACTTTGTGAAGACCCTGGGTGCAGTAGATAAGCCAAAGGGCAGTGCAGAGAATTGGTAATGCTTTGAGCCAGCCTTGAATCTGAAGTATATTCTGCATGACTGTCTGATTGGGACATGCAGGTATGCCTCTTTTAGGTCTAAAGTCACAAGCCAAGCCTTGCTGCCCAGCATGGGCAGGAGCTGCTGTAAGGTCAACATCTTGAATTTTGGTATATTCAGGAAAGTGTTTAGAATAGATAGGTCCAGTATAGGTCTCCATGCTTTGTCCTTTCTGGGTACCAAGAACAGTCTTGAGTAAAATCCTTGTCCCTGCTCTTGATGTGGCACTTGTTGAATAGCCCTCATGTCCATGAGAGCTGTGACTTGCTTTTGAGCCTCTGCCCATTGATTTTTTGGCAGGTCTGGCCAACAGTTTGCCCTTGGCAGGGTATGGAAATGAAACTTGTAGCCTTGTGACACTATGTCTAGAACCCATTTGTCCTGGGTTATAATGTGCCAATTTTAAGAAAAAAGTGCTAGTTTCCCCCCTAAGGCTGCCAGAAGATAAGAGCTTGGTGCAGGCAGGGGAAAGTCATTGGGACTGTTTCCTGTATGATTGTGCTTTGTCTTCTCCACCTTTGGAGGTAGAAGCACTGCCACTGCTTAGACCTGTAGGATCCTTGCGGCTGTGATCTGCCTCTAGGGCGTCTGGCTCTGCCCCTTTGAGGTCTGTCAGAGACTGGAAAGGACCAATTCTTTGTAGGCCAGTGTGTGCTAAATCTAGATGGCTGTACCTATAAGAAATCCTTGACTGTTTGCATAGATTTAGCTTTGTCCTCCATTTTCTTTAACACCTCTTCTGCCTTAACACCAAACAAGGTATCATGTTGTAAAGGAGCATCTAATAACTTTGCTTTAACATGGTCAGGCAGATTCTGTTCCTTTAACCAAGCATGCCTCCTAATGACAGAACCCGTAACAGCGGACCTGCAGGAGGCCTCCAGAGAATCAAAATCACATTGCAAAGTAAGCTTTCCAACTTGTTCAGCTGCAAGCAATAAATTGTGCATTTCTTTGTTTTCTGCACATTCAGAATTTGCCATCATTTTCTGTTTAAGCATTGTCATGATATATAGCTGATATTTGAGCATATGAAACTGGCAATTTAAGACCCTTATAGCCAAGGTAGTAGATGTGTAAATCTTTTTTCCCCATCTATCCAGTGCCCTAGAATCCCTGTCAGAGGGGGTAGGGTTTTTTGCAGTAGAAGCCTTGACCCCTTTTGGACCCTGAGAAATAGTTTCTGGGTCTGCAGTAGGGTTTTTGAAAAGGAATTTATGACCGTCAGGGACCCTATAGTATCTGTCTGGCTTAACAGGAGCTGGAGGTAAAGAGTCAGGGGTCAGACTAGACTCTGAGAACACATCATCTACAATGTCCAACACAGGTGGAATAGCTAGAGGCCTGTGTTGAGGTATTAAGAAGTCGCCTCTGAGCATTTTCTTAGATTCTGAAAAATCCTGGCTCTCCCAGTGGAAGTGCTCCCTCATGGTATGCAAGGTTTCCCCAAAAGAGTAGTCCTCAGGAGGAGAAGCTGAAGGAATTGATTCTTCAGCATCAGAATCCTCATGGGGGGAAGAGAATATTCCTGATCAGAAGAGGAATCAGAAAAAATGGAAACCTGATCTGAAGATTCATAATCTGTCTCTTGCCTAGGCCTCTTATCAGGAGGGGGATTAGAACCCCTGATCAAGGTAATTAAGTCTTCGGCCATTTTGAGCTCTGTTTTTTGGGCATGGAGGCCTGTCCTTGTGGTTGGTGAACTTGTTTATTTGCCTTTAAAAGTGTTTTAGTCTTTGAAGTCGGTTTAATATATAATTGTTTAGGTCTGAATACACCCTCAGAAGCCGATGCCTGCTCAGCGGCTCCGGACCCATCTGAGGGAATAACCTTGAGTATCCAGTGGCCTGGTCGACTCCACGTGGGAGTCGGTAGCGGCCTGCGACTCTAAAGTAGCGGGCGTCAGGGGCTACGAAAACACCTCACTGAGAACCGGCGACTTGCTTAGGAGAAGCTTCATTGTTGGTTTTGGACCTCAGTTGCCTGTCTTTTTCTTTTTCTTTGCATTTTTATGTGAACTCCGGTAGTCGGATGGTTATCTGACGACATTGTATAATTAAATCTTCGCCCAAAATAGCTTAATGCAAAAATCGTACAGACGCTTAATAGTGCGTTGGTTAACTCTATCACAAAACCGACAATTAGCCACGTCGTGGTCAATGCCTAGGCAAGGAATACAGTAGGAATGAAAGTCCTTATGAGGTATGTGCTTCCCACATGAAATACAATTATTAACTTTTTCTGACCTCGGTCTGGAGAAAGAAAAAAAAGTTTCCCCAACGGGGTACTAAGCTTTTAATGAAGACTTCGGATCTGAAACTCGAACACGAAAATCTCAGGAGTCGGCCGACCGGCACTTGCGAACTGCTTCTGCTTCGGGCACCGCGCTGCAAGAAAGACTGAATAAAATGGCGTTGGCTGCATCTTTTATACCCCTGACGACCTGACGTCAGGGAAGAGGCAACAGCAACCGACGCAGGACCCAAGACTTTGGAATTAAAGCCGACTGGGCAACCTGCCAGCAGAATAACCCAAATGTAATGACTGCAACAGTGAAACACGAAGAACATCTGGTAAAGTGTATTACAAGAAAAAATATTTTAAGACAAGAAAAAGATCCCGACAGACCTTTAGAAGCACAAACTCTCATCCTAAGCACACACACACACACACACACACAAATCTATTAAAAGAGATTAACAAAATACACAGTTTATTCAAAAAAGCATTCATATTTCTCTCCTGATGAGCAGTTAGAGTTAAAGAAAATTAACTTTTCTAGATAAAAATAATGCATGCTACAGAAATGAATGTTAGATTTTTCTGGTCTCTGACTGAACACTGGAACATCAGGACTGGTACTTTCTAGTGATAGCAATGAACACCTCACAAGCTTGAGCACCTCCCTACCCATAACCCTAAGCTGTTGCACAATAATCCAGATCTCAATGCCACCATTCACACAATTGTCTCCAAACAGCTTGAGCACTCTAAAGGAAATTAATTTCAGTGATTAGTGGGACAGCCAAATGCATTTTTGTCAATTCTATTATTGAGAACATACTACATTTCAAGTATTATTAGGCTTCTACAGTGCTTTCCTAATGTTTTTATTTGACTTCTGCTAGCAGATCTCCCTCCCCCTTCTCACCTTGTCAAGACTTGGACCATTGACCCCTGTTCTAATTCTGTCATTCTTTGTTCTTTTTTAGCCTTGTTTGCTATTTAGGTTGGTGGTAGTTTGTTGGTGTTGAAAACAGTGCTAGACATGGGAAAAAAAAAGATAGAGAACCCAGCTTTAAAACATATAAGTAATGTGGGCACAAAATTCTTCCATGAGATCCACACAAGTTGCTTTTGGTATGTCTACAAACTTTTCATCTTTCTAGCAGCTGCAATATTTGCCTGATGCTCCAGTGTCTGTACAGACCTGAGAAATCACTTGTCTTCTCAGAAAAGTAAGGTGGTGGAAGTTTTTCTCTTACAAATTGCTAGCCAACCATCAGTGCTGCAAAACCCAAAGATGCAGCCCACTTCTTTCATTTTGCAGATCTTTCTGGTAGAAAGCCTCTGTGAAGAGATCACAATGTGAATGATGGGAGCACACTTTAGCGACAAGAAAGCTCTGGGGCTTTTTACACTACCTACCTTTTATATGGAACTCCGCTCGAGCTCAGGGCAGTTAGGGTGAGATGCCAGACAGTTGGCCATTTCTTTGGCAAGATATACCCTAACAGCTTAGGCTACTGCAACAGCGATCTAATACTGAACATTTGTAAAATACTTCTCAAAGGCTGAGGATGCACAAATAAAATATCAGGAAGTAAAGTTGCAGCAAACTTTGTAGACCAACACAAATAGTAACGAGAAACTAGTTTGACAACAGAATCGGCTTTTTGGTACAGTTTAATTGAAATACTAAGTAAACAATGTGAACAAGAACCAAACAGTCAGATAGCAATAACCACAGTATTTCTACAAACTACTGGACTTACTTAAGAAGCTCCTCTCTCTCAGTCTTCCTGGCAAAAACGATATCACTGCATCTGTTCTGATATCTCAGAATAATTTCAACTAAATCATTGTAGAACTACAAAATAAAACAAAAACAAAAAAAGAACAAATTAAAGAACTGGCCCAAAAAAATCATACAAATTCCTACTCAAACACAAAAGAAAATAGATAAACACAAGCTATGCTAATGTGGCATTGAAGGTAGAAAAGATTATTTTTAACACTTTCTTTTGGTTTCCAACTGCATTTCAGCGCAGATGACCATCTTATGTGCCTACTGTGGCTTTAGCTACACAATGACACATTTGATGTCAAGGGTAAAAGTAGAAAATGAGGCAAAAATTCAAGCCACTGCTCAAAAGCTGAATGAAGAGCATCAATGGAAAATTTGCTTCCAATCTGCTAATGGGCTACTCCATAACATTTTTCCTACAACAAGCAAGATTAATGCATAACACACCATTCATACACAGATCAAATACTCACATTCAGAATTACAGCTACACTAAATGAAAGTTAAGTACTCTCCATAATGATAGATCTGTGTTGTCTGCTTCTATCCTTCCTCAGCAGACAGGTCTTTGGATGCAAGTCAAATCTGACTTTGGCCACATTCAAACTTTGGATTCAGTGCTCAGCTCCCTCCCATTATCCATAATCCCCTTGTAAAGAGCAAGTCACCTTAGACTATACCCAAAGGCACTATCACATTTAACAGAAAACCTAGGTAACAGAGTAGAAAAGAAACAACTGTTATGTGCAGGCTTGATATTAAAATCCATGGTAACTAAGGAATGGTCAGTCAGACCACTCTAGGAGCAAATAAAAGTAATTACAGAAATGAGACATATGGGAGAAGGAGGGCGATGACATCTCTTATGTCCATTCCTCAAAGAATGGGACAAAGTTCATAGCTACTAGAGCATTTGGGAGGTCCCATGGAATGATATTCCAGACCACAGCCAAACCAAAGGAGGCTCTTGACCTTGACTATATGTCCAATTTATAGTATGAATTTTAATCTATGGACCTTGGACCAATTAGCTGCAGCACGTCATCAAGGAGGTACTCTGTTAAAGAAGGCTGAAGAATAGGTTACAGACCTTACTGAATGAGCAGAGTTACAGTCCGAAAGCCAACAGGACACTCCTTTACCCAACTTGAAAGAGGAGTCAGAGACACCTAAACAATACCTCTCAACCTGGAAACATCAAAAATATGGGCAAGGCCCATGAAAAATAGGTACAAATCTGTACAATGATTAATGTAAAATTTATGTACATAATTACATAACCCCGCCCACTCCATTGGAATTGTGGGATACCAACTTTCAAATGCAAATTGAAGAACAGACCACCAAAATATGGCACCAGAGTCCCCCTGCAGCCATTCCAATGTCCTATTACCTGGCTGTTTCAACCCATTTATCATAAAGATAATGTGTGCACACTGCTTTACTTTTACAATGATTATATGGATTTTATTTTTACATTTTATAGCACAATGCACAAACACAGATATATGCTAAAGAAAGCAATACTGTCTTGCAATGAAAATAGACTCGCCATGATGTTGAGTAGTTTCTCTTAAACAGTCTAACACTTAATTCATTTAGGTATACATGGGAGCAAACCATGACCCTTGCTTAAGACCTCAGATCCTCAGCCACTTACTATTATATTTTCTCATATAACAATATCCCAGAACAATGGCAGACACACTACTGTGCATGTATTACAGCTTTCATTTGCACAGCCACAGAAAGACTTCAACAAGAGAAGAAATAACAGGGGTGCTCTTGGGGCACAGCTCCCCATATAGTGGTGTACTGAGGAGGGCTTATCCCCCATAAATTCAAGTTGAAGTATTTTAAAGTGCATAAGTAACTAAGTCCTGTACAACAATCACATAATGAAATGCAGAATATAATAAAAATAATGCAAATATAAAAGCAGTAAAGAAATGAAGATACACAAATAATATTTACCTAAAGTAAAAAACTAAGTTGGAATGCCATAGCTGATACCAGATGAGGACAGTTGAAATTAAAATAACCAATCATGCTAAATATACAGTAAAGTTGCAAATAAATATATACTGTTTTGCTTAGTATTATAATATACTATACATATACATTATTTTTATTTACATTATTGTTACATTTTCTTCAATATGTAATCCTCAGAATTGAAGAATATGCCTATAGCATGGCAGCAATTACCAATCCTTAATTTTTTATCAGTATGTTACGTTTAACTGGAGACAGCTCATTTAATACTTAGTGATAATCCTGCCAAAAGTTTAATTACTTGAGAGTTGGCATATTTAACAATCCTACATTTTAACCAAGTAGATAAAATAGTTTCCACATTTGTATAATTGAATATATATAAGCATGATTTGAATATTCTGATTTTTCTGACATTGATTTCTGCATTTCTAAAATCAATGATTTTTTGATTTTTCACACACATGAAAGCAAGCACAATTACAGACACACACATACTGCAGTACCTGAAAAGCAAAGCTCCCGTGTAGCTGAAATGATAACTCCCCCGTTCACCCCATTGGAAAGCAAGGCAGAAGCTCCCGTAAAACTTCTGTATGGATAAGCTCTATGCAGACTGCAGAGCAGTTTCCTCTCCTCTGTGCAGAGCCAAGGCAGAACTCCGTGAATAGAAATAAGCTAGACTGCAGAGCCGTTTCCTTCCCATTCTTAAGCTCAAAGCTCCCGTGGCATGAAACTTCTGCATCTGTATGAATAAGCTCAGTGCAGACTGTGCAGAGCCGTTTCCTCTTCGACAGAACTCAGTGAATTGAAATAAGCTAGACTGCAGAGCCGTTTCCTTCCCATTCAAACACTGACGTGAGCCCTTGAGCTGATGGGGCTGATGTTATAGAGCAAGTGATGACATCAGCTCAAAAAGCTCAAAAATATATAAAAAAAGCTGGAAATAAATCGGAAACGAAGGGGTGCCACTCGGGAATCGTGGCACCCCATTATTTGGACCCCAAAACATGGTAAAATCAGAGTAATTTAGGATGGTTGGGGGGTGTGTGACCTAAACTGGTTAGTCCTTTTAATTGTCATGGCTTGATGTAGATAGAAATACAGCTGATGGTATACATCCAGCAAACACAGCATGTATTGACCTTTGAAAAATTTGGAAAGAACTCTGGAAGGATAAGAGATAATTAAGAAGCCACTTCAGGGAGAAGAAGAGATGGGATAATTCTTAGGGATACTCTGTCTTTGTAGAAAATCAGATAAGGAGGTTTAGAAGATAAGGCGTGGAGTTCAGAAGTCCTACTGGCAGAGGTCATGGCCACCAAAAACAATGTTTTTCACAACAAAAACTTCAGATCATCTTTGGTAGCAGGTTCAAAGGGAGGATCCATAAAGGCCTGCAATAAAACACTAGTATCCCAAGGGGGCAAGTGTCTTTGAATGGATGGTGAAGAAGAAAGGTACCACTGAGGAAAGCTTCAGACAGTCTAAGAGATGCAATGGGGGTGTGATGATCTCTAATATTAAAAGAAGATATAGAGGATAATTATGCCTTAACTCATTAACCCCGACCACCGTCTCATGCTACCTCTGTGCTTAACACCGAGCATGCTATGAGACGGTAGTAATTGCATATTGTTCCACCTGAGTGCCTTCTCCCAGCACTAGTAAATTTGCAGGCATATTTTACCTCCTCTCTTAAAAATTAAGTTGAAAAAGTAACTGAAATTTGTCAGTTACCTTGTCAACTTAATTTTCAGCGTGGATTTTCATGGTGTTGATATCTGATTTTAGTGAGAAAATCAGCTTGCAATGCACACTGTATTTTCCTTTCAACAGCAAGACGATTTACTATGATTTTCATCAAGGAATTGGTGGTAGCCAATGGGAGTTGCCTCTTGCTTAACACCCCCCCAGCTCTGTTCTGTCCAAAGAAATAGAGGGCCCTACAGTAGATCTTCCCTTTTTTTTATGCACGTTGTGGAATTTGTTATTGTATCTCTCTGTTTACTGAGCCGTTCAGGTAGTGTCACAGTCTGGAAAGAAAAAGCTGCAATGGACATCAATTTGTGTTTTCACCTCCAAGCCTGAGTAATTCTTCAGTAAGGTAAGATAATCTCATTCCTTAGCTGCGATCCATTTTTTTTTTTTTTAATAAAGTTATGGTTTTCCGGTGAATTACTGGCAAAGATTAAGGTTAGAAAATAATGTCCGTTACTCCCGTGACAGACTTCGTATCCTTTCGAGCTGCTAGGCAAAACTTGTTATTCCTTCAAACTTTGTATGAGCAATATTTAAAAATGATCCCTAGTTTTGTCCAGCTTAAGATTTTGCTTCAAAAAGAAACAAAGCAATCTGGTCATTAACTATATATTGCACCCCTTCCTGCATTCATGCTGGTTTACTTAGAGTTTTACTTAACCCATGATAGAATTTGCGAGATAGCTGGGTATATTCCATGCTTTACTCTTAGGGATAAAGAAACAGTGTCTGTGCTATCTGGATAAGGTTCGGAGGTTAGTTCCATAAATATCTGTGGGGGGAAAAAAGAAGTTATGTACTTACCATAACGTTCCATGTGAGTTGTACATCTCGCCTTTTTGTTCTTACAAACGGGTTTGGAGCCGATCCCTCGGCTCCGAGTCGGCCGCTTTCCAAGCTCAGACTCTCAGAGAAGCTCGAGACCTAGTGGATATCCCACGATTCCCTGCTGTAACTCCCCAGATCTAGCAAGCTGCAACGCAGGAAACAAAGGAAACCAAGGAAAGGTGCCAACCCCCGAATCATGAATTCCAGAAGAAAAGAGGAATAGAGGAAGGAGGCAGCCTGCCCAAGGATAGGCTGATCTAAAAATGACCAAAACTGACCTCCCTGCTAAGGCAACCATCACTCTCCACGAAGGGGGACGGAGGGAGGGAATGTAAGAACAAAAAGGCAAGATTTACAACTCACATGGAACATTATGATAAGTACATAACTTCTTTATGTGAAGTTGTACTATCTCGCCGTTTTTTTCTTACAAACTGGTAGCGTCCCAAGCACCCTAATCCTGGGTGGCTCACAGGAGAACATTCCTGAGCACAGTGGAACCAAAGGAGGCCCCGTCTCTGGAAGCCCTGTCCACTTTATAGTGAGTGATGAACGTGGGAGGCTTAGACCATGTGGCAGCTGCACAGATAACATCTAAAGGCAAACGGGCAGCATACGCCAGGGATGTAGACACCACCCGGGTAAAATGGGCTTTAATGTCAGAGGACAATGACTGATTGGTAGATGCGTAAACAAATCTGATACAGTTAGCCAGCCATCTGGATAAAGTGTTTTTTGAAACTGCATGTCCCTTCCTGTTATCAGCGAATGAAACAAACAGCTGTTCAGTCTGTCTGAAATCCTTAGTACGGTCAAGGTAGAACCTTTGCTGCCGGTGCATGTCAAGCTTATGCAACATATATTCTAGTTTGTTGGTGTAATGTCTGAAGAAGGTAGGAAGTTCGACGGATTGATTTAGGTTGCTCTCTGAGCACACTTTGGGAAGGAAAGTGGGGTTAGTCCTAAGAGAAACTCTGTCTGGGTGAAAAATTAAATATGGCGGTCTGGGGGACAATGCCTGCAGTTCAGACACTCTACGTGCGGAAGTAATGGCTACCAAGAAAATAGTCTTACACGAAAGGAATTTCAGATAGCATGAAGAGGCTGGTTCGAACGGGGAAAACATCAATTGTGATATGAGATTTAAATTCCAGGGAGAAATAGGGTGTCTAACCGGTGGTCTGAGGTGATGGGTTCCCTTTTAGGAACACTTTACAAAGCCTATGCGCCATAATTTTAGATCTACCACATCCTACATGAAAGTTTGAGATGGCAGCTAATTGTACTCTTATGGCAGCAGCTGCTGAGCCCTTATTGAACAATGAGGATAAAAACTCCAGAATGATATGAAGTGGCGCCACAAATGGATCAATGTTGTAGCGAGCAACCCAATGTACGAATAGTTTCCACTTACTATTATATAATTTCCTGGTAGACAGTTTGTGAGAAGAAACTATGATATGCTGAACGTCAGGGGACAAATCAGTAGACCTGGCTAAAGTGGGAATTGGAGCAGCCAAGCTGTCAGATTTAGGGAGAGAAGGGAAGGATGAAAAACTCCTGACGAATGGATCAGTAGGTCCGGCACTGGATCCAGGATCCACGGTTCTTCCAGTTGATATTTCCGCAGAAAGGGGAAGCAAATTTGTCGAGGCCAAGATGGGGCTATCAATATAACTGTCCTTCCTAGACTTTTGTCTTTCTGAATAAATCTGGGATTTAAGGGGATCGGTGGAAAGGCATATAGGAGACCCGGGGGCCAATCGTGCATGAATGCGTCCCTTGGTTTGTTCCCCAGTGGGGGATAAAGGGCAAAGTAGCTGCTGCATTTGGCATTCATTGGGGATGCAAACAGGTCGCAGCAAGGCCGGCCCCATCGGAGGAAGATCTGTTCCGCCATACTCTGTTTTAGAGACCACTCGTGAGGCAGCAGCATAGCCCTGCTTAAACTGTCGGCTATCACGTTGGAAGATCCCAGGATGTGCGTTGCTGTCAGAAAGCGTCCGGTGGACACAGCCCACTGCCATATTCTCAGGGCCTCGCGGCATAGGGGATAGGACTTGGTTCCCCCTTGTTTGTTGATGTACCAGACTACTGACATGCTGTCCGTCTGGATGGCAGTCGTACCTAGAGGTAGAGTGAAAGTGCTGCAACACTAGGAACACTGCTCTCAGCTCCAGGACGTTGATATGCAAATGAGTCTCCATAACCGACCAAGTGCCTTGGATAGTCTTTCCCTGAAAAAGCCCCCCCCCCCCTATCAGGGAAGCATCCGTGGTCACTGTTGCTACGGGTTGGGGAAGAACAAAGGGATGACCGATTGTCACTTGGTTGCTGATTAACCACAAAGTGAGATCTTTCTTGCAAAGAGTTGTCAATCGAATCTCGTATGATAAAGGTAGACTCTGGTAGGACCATTGAGCGAAAAGTAGCCATTGTAATATCCGCATGTGCATTCGGCCTAAGGGAACTGCTATCAAGGCCGCCGCCATTGTGTCCCAAAGTTGTAGTATCTGTGACGCCGGTGCTTTGTCGAGAACTAGGAGGCTGGATAACTGATCCTCAGTGAGACAATTCTGGATTGAGGCAACTTGATATTTTCGTTGACTGTCTATTTCTGCTCCTAAGAAGATAATATGCTGCGAGGGCAATAATGCAGATTTCTCAAAATTTAGAGTGATACCTAAACGAGAACAAAGATATATTAAGTAGTCTCTTGTCCGCAGAAGATGATACTTGGTGGTGGCGGTAAGGAGCCAGTCGTCCAGATATGGAAACACTCGGAATCCTATTAGTCTCAGATGAGCTATAACCACCACCATGCATTTGGTGAACACCCTGGGGGCTGTGGTGAGTCCAAAGGGCAGGGCTCTGAATTGGTAATGACTGGCTCCCAGCCGTAAACGCAGATATCTGGATGCTCTGTCCATTTTGATATGGTAGTATGCATCCTTGAGATCTATAGAGCACATCCACTCCCACTTTGACAAAAAAGGGAGGATTGATTGCAGCGTGACCATCCAGAACTTCTTTATAAAGGCATTGAGCCTGCTGAGGTCTAGAATGGGCCTCCAATCCCCAGTCTTCTTTGGCACTAAAAAGAACCTGGAGTAAGTTCCGAATCCTCTTTGGTCTGCCAGGACTGGCTGGATGACTTTTGTCTAGAAGATTTTGAATCTCTACCTCTGCTAGTTTTCTCAGACTGGGTGGAATGTCTGGACTTTTTGCAAATACAGGGGGATTTCTTATAAAGGGAATGTGGTAACCTCTGGTAATGATGCTTTTCACCCAGGAATCTGTTGTGATGTTTAGCCAGGCATTTAGGTGTAAAGTTAAGCTACCCCCGACTGTCTCCAGAGTAGAACAGCCAGGCTTCCCTTCAGGAATGCTGATAGGGTTTGCCAGAGAACTGGTCCCTGTCACCCTGGTTTTGCGGACCACCTCTGCCGATTGGGCGGCGTCTTCCATTTTGACCTCTTCCTCTGCCTCTGGAGGAGGTATCTGTAGGTGTGTTTTGGAAAGCTTCCTGAGGTTTCCGGAACCACATTTTCCCACTTCGTTGCCCTTTGGGGTACGGTCTGGTTGGAGTGGAAAAACAGACTCCGACGGCAGACAGAGTCTTTCCTTCTTGCTCACACCTCATAAGCGTCTCCTTAACTTTTGGACCGAACAAGGCCGATCCGTCAAAGGGGGAGTTCACAAATGAAGACTTAAAGGCTTCCGCGAAGGAGCACAGGCGCATCCAGGATTGTCTCCTAAGAGCTATCGCTGAACCCGCCTCTCTACTCGAACCTTCAGCAGCATATGAAATGAGCCGCATGGATGAGTTGACTATAGAATTTAGGGTGTTGAGTTGTGCATTCACCTTGTCAGAGATTGCATCAGCTACATTACCCTGGAGAGTGACTCCTAGTTCTTTGAGGAGATCTCGATGAAGACGTGTGAAATGAGTTAGGTAGTTTAGCGATCTCATGGAAAATGTCGCCAAACTGAAAATGCATTTTCCATACCTGTCCATAGTCCTGGAATCTTTATTAGGAGGATGGACAGTAGAAGACTCCGACATCTCTTTCTTAATGGCCGCCGCCACCACCATTGTATCTACCGGAACTCCTTTTGTCAACAAGGACTTGTCTGATGGTGCAGTAATGAACTTATTAGGCCTCCGAGGAACTGGTTCCATGGTGTCAGGAGACTGCCACACCCTTCAAACAACTAGTTCCATTAGTTCATCGATGGGCGGAATAACCCATGAGGAGGATGGTTGCGATCCAAAGGCCTTCAGGAGAACCGACTTGTCCTCAGTAGGGGCAAGGGACTGCCAATCCCCTCTCTGTTTCAGGATTTCTAGAATATCTTCCGAGGGGGACTGTGGGGACCCTTCTGATTCCTCCAAGTTGGTATCTGATGTAAGAGATTCCTGAGGGGAATTTAAGTGCCTCCTCTTGCACAGTTTCTTCCTAGGCACTTCCTCGGTGGGAGCCTCCGGAGAAGTATCTAGGGAGGAGGGGTCACCCGAAGGGGATTCCTGAGGCCCTGGATCTCGACGCTTAGAAGGGATCTGAGGAGAAGAGGTAGAACGAGGCCCTTTGGGAAGAGGTGAAGACAGATCCGAGGAAGTAGTGGTCTTAGCAGACAAAACCTTCCTCATGGCATCGAAGGCATGAGAATCCCGATTCGAAGAATCGATCGGCTCAGAAGAGATCGGTCGATCGCGCCGAACCGAGACCCCATGCTCCAAACCAGAGGACGGGGCCGAGGACATCTGCACCGAAGCACCGAGCGGTAGAGTCGGAACCGAAGTGCCGATTCGACTCACACGACAGGAGTCGATGAGTGACTGTCGGTCCCGAGGTTCTTCCGTCGGTACTGAAAAAACCAAGGTTGATGGAGCCGAGGGAAGAGGATCGAAACTTGGCTCCACAGGTTCTACTAGCATCGGTTCCGTCAGCCCCGGCTCCAAAGATTCGATGGGTTTCAGCGAAGGAGGAATGGAGGAAACGAGGGGCAAATTCGGCTTTGAAGTCACTTGACTCGAAGCAGATAACATTTTGGCAAGGGCCGGGTTCTCCAATAACCTTTTCACCACTCGATCCAGATCCACATCAGATAATTTGGAGGAGTGTGAAGAGTGATGGGTCGAAGGAGCCGAAGAATGCACCGACTGGAGGATAGGTGATTGGAGTGCATCGAAAATCGGCTCCACTACCAGAGATCGAACAGGCGGATCGATACTCGGTCCAGAGGTCTGTGGAACCGATATTCGAATCACGCCAGAGGCACTTGGAGCCGGAGACTTAGGCTCCGAATATCCTTTAGAAGACTTAGACCCTTTCGACGTCTTAGAAGAGAGGTCAGCTTTTTCAAGAGCGGCCTGAAAATCTGGTTTTAGAAGCCCTCTATCTACCAACTTCCTTCTTCTTTCTAGCAGAACTCTAGCACTGAAGGAGTGGCAGATAGAGCAGACTTCTTGCAAATGTACAAAGCAAAGACAATACACACATGTGGTGTGGTTGTCAGTAACGGACATCTTCTGTCCACAACCACCTCTCTTAAAACCTGACTTTTGTTTTTCAGACATACTAAAGTTCAACAAAAAACACAACAAATAAGCATAAGTATTCTACTATAATTTTATATATATATATATATATATATATATATATATATATATATATATAAAAGAGAAACACCAACTAAATTATCCTAAGATATTATAAAGCTTAAACTACTAGAAAAAAAACACTCCACAGCACACTTGACTATATATGTATATAATAATATATTGACAGAGCCCTGTCAACTACTAAGGAGAAAAAAAACCCTTCAACTACTAAATTACTATAAAAAATCTACTCTACCAAACTAATTTAACACTATCAAAGAAAATAAATTCTTAAACTACAAAAATTTTTAAGTAAGAAAAGTTTTCACTGGCCCGAGCTTCACTCTTGAGAGCTTGCGATTGTTGCAGCGGCAAACTAGATCTGGGGAGTTACAGCAGGGAATCATGGGATATCCACTAGGTCTTGAGCTTCTCTGAGAGTCTGAGCTTGGAAAGCGGCTGACTCAGAGCCGAGGGATCGGCTCCGAACACGTTTGTAAGAACAAAACGGCAAGATAGAACAACTTCACATTGTCAGTTTTGTGGTCTTGTACATAGCATGAGTTGTGTTGTACATCCTGATTTTGGTATTAGGTTTAGGGCGAGTTGCCACAGCAGTGATCTTGTTTGTGGATACAACGCTATTGCCTATATCGTGGATTTTATTTGCTGTGCTTGGGCTTTTTTTTTTTTTTTTTGCAATGGACCTGGATACCAGATAACGTGTGATGTAGATACTGAATAAAATGGTGTGAAGAAGCAATTGTTTTATCTCAAACATGCCTACCGTTTGGAACTGCTGTAGTGTGAGAGGGAGAGGCAGGCCCATTCCTGGTTATGTGCCTGTATGGGTGCAACCATAAGCGTGTTGACTTGCTACTGTGCTTACCATTTTCAGTAAAGTTTTTATTTGTTGCTGTGTATGTTTCAGGTAATACACCTTCAGGTGAAGTGGTCTGTGAGTGATTGAATTGTCAAGTGAGCTATGTGTTTAGCGCTTCTTTGTAAAAAATAAAGTAAAATAAAATGCAGAAGTGCATGTCTGGTTGGACTTTATAGTGGGTCACTAACTTAGTATGATTTAAAATGACTTGCATTTAAACAGAGCAGCATAATTTCACTTTATAGGACTGTAGTTGCTAATAGATCACATATGTTTTTAACATTTTGTAGAGGAAACTGTATTCATTTGTATAACAGTTTGATTTAATGTTTGTTAATTTGCAAGGCAGCTTGCTTTAATAATGGCAGCTATGCAAGTATATTTGCAAATCAAGTAACGTTGAACTTGCTTGTGCAAGCAAGATAAAACAAACATTAAATTTCAAATTCATTCTAATTCTGAGATTGTCATAGAAGTGCTACAGTCTACATTAACAATTGACCTTTAGTGAAAAGACAAATAAATGGGATGGAGGTGAGAATTATCTGTGTCCTAAAATAGAAATGGCTTGCTGTCTAGTGAATACTTAGAATTCTATGCAAATTAAAATAAATGCTAGTAAAAGATGTGGACAGCAATTATGTGCTGGTCAGTGAAAATCTTCCCACAGATCATATATATCATAATCCTACATTTTTAGTAGATATAAGGAGTTATTCTATGGAAATAAGCAGGGCTGTTCCTTCATTGAATCAGATAACATGGTCAGATTTAGCTTACTATAAAAAGATTTAAAAATCATAAAAGCAGTGGTGTGTTTTCCTTACTAAACTCCTTAGTGAAGTCTAAAGTGGTATTACCAGGGGATGGCCATTCACCATTTTGAAAAGAATTGGGTTAGGGAGGAACTCTGCTTCACATGGATAGGGAGCCTGTTCCATAGATGCAATAGTCGCTGGGATACATTCTTATCTCTCCAGCAGGTCCTGTTTATATCACAGGCAAGGTTTAATTCTTTATAGCGGGTAATTCTGGTGCTGTATGATTGGTGGATGTGCAGGTCGTCCATCAGAGTGGGGTTTGACAAAACCCTGCATAAAAGGCATAGATCTCCCCTCCAAAGGCTGTAGGAGACAGAATACAGGGATAGGACCTTGAGGAGGTCTGTATAGGACATATTAGTCACACCTTACATTCTTTTAGTGAGGAACCTCTGTGGACATTTCAATTGTTGGATATGCCTGGTTAGGTACATCTGCAGTTTTCCTTGTCGTGGGAGGCCAAACTTAACTCGTATTTGTCCTCTGAGTAGTTTGTTTAGTTTGAGAGGGCTTTTATCCTGCTGGATGCTGCACCTCCTAATTTATGCCATGATTTTCTCCCTCTTGTTATTCAGCCAATTGATTTTGTGATTCCACCAGGGTGGCTTGTTTTTTGAGTTAGTTCTGTACTTCTTGCTGGTGGGTACAGCTGCCTCTATGCAGCTATTAAGATGCTAATCTTAATATCAGTCGTCACCTAAGTATTAAGGATACAAAAATGTCCCTGTTTAGTTTGACCTGCATTTTGCAATTAAATACAATTGCTACGCTTTATTAGCAAGATGTGAAAAAGTTAGCTCTCTTCTTTCCATTAGGCATATGTGGCTGTTGACCTTGGGGGTTAATGTGTATTTTGCGTGTTTCAATCTGCAAAGCATGCAGAAGTTTGTCCTTGCTTTACAATGTTGTACCTTTTTTGATGGAGTAGTTCTATCGACTGAATCAACAGTATATAAACAGTACATAATATGATGACATAGTAATATATTAGATAGATGAAATTACAAAGGTGACTCAGTCAGGTGGTATAATAAATGCAAGATGTAGATGTGTGCTTTATGTTGAAAGAACATTGAAAGGAACTTTAGCTTCTCTCTGTCTTGATGTGTTACACTGCATTTTGAAAGGGGTGACTTGGATGAATGCCTCATTTTGGTGCATTGTATAGGTTGGTTTAGCATTATTTTTCAAACATTTACTATCTTTAGTGGAACTGTTTTGATTTGTGGAGATACAAGAGGTCTTAGACTATTTGATCCCTATTGTTATGAAAAGTAAGATATGGTAATGTGACCCCCTAAGGAGTCTATAGGGGACTAGATACAGACAGTGCTTCCAGCCTCTCCTGGTAGCTGTTGCCTTTTAATTTTTTGATGATCTTATTTATAAACCTCAAGGTTTTCCTGTTCCTTTTATTGTCCTGTAGCATATCATGTTCTTTAGGTGCAGAGACAGTTCTGCATATTGTATAATAAGAGGTACCGATAAGAGGCATTGTGGGGACTTTGAAGGACAATATGGCTTGAACAGTCTGATGATCACAATGGGAGTTGGGAAGATAGTTGGAAGGTGATCCTGTACAGAATAGTTGCTCGGATAAGGCCATGAAATCAAAGACAAACTCAGTTCACCACACCATGAAAGAATATATACTTTTTTGAAGTCTTGGTTTCTTTTACTCTTCTCAGAGACCTACTAGTTGTACAAATAATTTACTACTGCTTGTGCAGGGGTAAGTGTATTGTATTGTAGCAGTGTGTCATGGAAAGGCTTTTGCATAATTGGAAACTCCATTTGGACATTTTATTGTCCTAGCACCTGGCTGTGTTATACTGATTTATTGGCTTACTGTAATTCATAGCATGCTGACAAATCCTGTTCTGTGAGCTGATTTCTTTGTTAGAATATTGCAGTAGAAATATGGTGCTCAACCAGATATTTTGGACAATATTTCTGCCTGTTTCACTGCACTTCATTTCATTTCTGCTTGTAATTCTCATTCTGATTAGACTCAGTAGTTGACTGAGATTTTATTATTATTTAATTTATTTTACATTTGTTTACTGGGATAGTCTGACTGGACATATGTCCATTTACAGCAGAGGCCTGGGGAGAAAAGCTCCACATTCAGTACAGAAAAACAAATACTTGAACAATATGACAACAATATGATCATTTATACAGAAAAAGGTTATTACTTGCTGACTACTACCAGCATGAAGCTACCATATATTTTGGGTAATATTCGTGCTTTGTCATTCATGTGTGGAATTTAGGTGGGAGGAAGGGCTCGGTAATATACAAGTGTTATACTATTTTTACTGAATTACTCATGTGCTTTTCTAACAGATGATAATGAGTCTGTGTTACATAACGGCTGCACAGGGTAATAGAAAGAATGCCTACTCAGCAGGTTATGTGCAGCAATTAGCACCTGTGTCTGAGCCTGCAGAACCTTTGCTGTAATGAACTGCAGGTCATTATCACATTAACAATAACTGCAGTTACAATATATCACATAGTCATTATCTCTTTTCAGGTAAAACTTTCAGCAGCTGCCACTGTCATTCACATAAGTGGAAGTTATCATCACTTTGATGAATGCACAAGCCAGATTTGGATTTTTGTCTACGTGCACTCATTTCAAGCCACCACCCCTTTCTCTCATTTATCCACTTTGTTTGATACAAAGCAAAGTCCCCATTGTGGTTAGATGCTTCATATTTTTGTGAACTACTACAATTGAATATCGTATCATGTAATAATTTGCTACAGATATCACAGTTTGTTTAGGACTTGGGTTATGGAAACTTTTTTTTTCATATTTTGGTAAATAACTTTGCTTAAGGAACAAGTAATTGTGCTAAGTCATACCCCATTTTGAAGACAGTGTTAGTCTGTACTATTGTGGTAAAATATTTCCTGTGCATTTTGAACTGTGAAGTCATTTTGTTGAGTTACTGATTATAGTCTTGTTCTTATTTTACATTTAAACCTATCTTTGTGGGTAATATCTGTGAGGCATATTTCAGCTGTTAAAATACTTGCGTATCTATCTGGTGAGCTACCCAGGGTCTAAGGTAGCTGTGGACTCTGCCCCACAAGCTTGAGGACAGAATGACAATTGACAACATAGGAAAAATAAGTTCTCTACTAGCAGTAATGTTCCATCTGTTATCCTTGTCCTGGTACGCTGACAAGATGTGATACCCTTGATAAGTGTAAGCAAGGGCATGGGAGATGAAGCATTTACAGGTTACCTCTGTCCATTAGAGACATAGGTGCCAAACCAGGGATCTATTTCCGGTTTCGTATCCAATTGTCCAAGTTGCACTTGCAGTGAGTTAGGGAGGAACTCTGCTTCACATGGAGGAGGCAGCTTGTTCCACAGATGCAGTAGTCTGTGGGATACATACCCAAAGGACACATGTAAATAGAAAAGGCAGAGGTAAGACAGAGTGCTGGTATTGCATGCAATCGGGAGTCATTGCTGCTACCAGCAATCTGAGTGGATAGCCAGCCCAGTATGGGATACTTCAGATGTTCATGAGCTGAAGCCCCATGCCTGTCCTTGGCATATTAGTGGAGTGGCGGTCCTTACCCTGCTTTTTCCGTTTACATGTGCCCTTTCTGTGCCTGCTTTTCAGTCATTGTGTGTAATTTGGTGTTTTCACGGGGGGGTAGATATGTACCTCTGCAGCATTATCACCACTTATGTACATTATGAAACGAATAATGCCCCTGTATATATATATATATATATATATATATATATATATATATATATATATATATATAAAAATGTATGTATTCTGCCAATACATCTGTCAAACATCAGTAGTAATCTGTTTGCATTTTCTTTCCTGTGCAGGTTCGTCCACCTTCTGACACTGACATGGCTTCACGACCAGGAGAACGACAAGTGAGAGTGTGGGTATGTGGCCATTCCTACATTCACTTGGCTGCCAGCCATGCCTCTAAATCTGAAAACCAGTACAAACTGAGCTTCCCCACATCCAGTGTGAAGGTATACTGGATTGCAAGAAGAGATATGCACTGGAGCTGAGTACTGCAGTTGTTGGAAGAGAAGTGTTCCATCTACCCTGAGCCCGACATTCTTGTGCTGCACATTGGTGGGAATGATGTCCTCAGTCAACCACTCAGAAGACTACAGTTTCAAATCACAGCAATTTTTGAAAACCTGCAGTCGTGTTGGCCACGTTGTCATTTTGTGTGCTCTGGCATAATTCTTAGCCAGATATGGAAAACAGCAAACCGTCAATGGGCAGCTCACAAGGCCAGACGTTTACAGAATCGGTTCATGCATGGCTTGATGCACAGGGTAGGTGGATCTACAATCCGCCATGACAGCATCACCATGGAAGATGTTCACCTGTTCTGAAGGGATGGCATTCACCTAACTGAGAAGGGCATTGCGTTGTTCTTGACTGACCTCCACAATGGTGTGAGGAGAGCTATGCAGGACTGGTAACATGCAGCGTGTGAGAAGAATGGAAAACACCCATGACCAAGTAGGACCAGTATGGTAAGTAAAACTCTATTATGAAATGTGTTCTGTAAAATATACTTTTCAGAGTTTGGCAAATAACTGTGGTAAGGAGCTGGTGAAGATGCTGAGAAAGAACAACTGTTTCAGGAGAGTGCTACCACGTACAATCTAATATGTCGGTGACCATCCTGCAATACTTTTTTTTGTTTTCTTTTATCAGGCATGTGTAGAGGACAGATGACAGGAAGTGCTTAGTAATGCAGAACTTGATCCCTTAAGTCCACTGCTGAATGGGCACATGTAAAGAGAAAAGGCATAGGTAAGGCAGACTGCTGACACTGAAGGAGGTTGTGAGACTATAGTGGTATCAGCTGTCTGAGTGGGTAGCCAGCACAGCTATCAGACAGATCAGATGGCCTTGCCTGCCACTGAAGTCCCATGCCTGTCCTGGGTTATTATGGAGTGGCGGTCCTTACCTTGCTTTTTCTCTTATGGAAATTATGGTTTTTTTCATATTTTGGTAAATACCTTTGCAAGAGAGCATCTGAATGTGCTAAGTAATACATCATTTTGAAGACAGTATTGGTGGTTCTAAGATGGTAAAAGAATGGTGCCTGTATGTTGTACTCATGTGCAGATATCAAAGTTTGTTTTGGACTTAGGTTATGGAAATTATGATTTATTTCATATTTTGGTAAATAACTTTGCAAGGGAGCATGTCAGTGTGCCAAGTAATACCTCATTTTGAATACAGTGTTACTTCTTACAACATAGTAATTGTGTCTGTGCACTGTACACATGTACAAATATCACAGTTTTAGTCTTGTACGATTATGAAAATTATACATTTACAATACTTCTCATTATTAGGACCATATATTTGCAAGGGACCATGGTGATCACATAAATGATGCATCATTTTGAAGCTGACATTGAGATGCACAACTTCTACACTGATATGTAGGCTCTGTCTGTTACAGGTGATGAGATATCATGCTTTGTTTATCAGTTATGAGAAATATATTAATCATATTTCTGTGAATATCTCAAGAAATGAGCCTCACACAGTAATGGTTAAGGTATGATTTTAAAGCTGACATTCATACTAACAAATTAAATCCAAATTGCATGGGTCTGCATGGTACATTGACCAAGATATTGTGCTTTGCTTTTTCAAAAAGGTAAAAAATATGCACAATATCAACATTCCTTGCCAAATATTTAATAATGACTTTGATATGCACTATCAACATTTACACTGTTGGAAAGGTCAGTGTCTGCTGAACAACTTTCGCATTTACATTTTTAGTCTACCTTTTATAGTTAAAGAGTTATGAACATTTGTTTTCTGTATGGTATTACAAATGGATTTTCTGAAAATGAGCTCAGGCTGCACTGTTGTTTCTATGGTGGAATTAAGCAGGCAGCTTTTTCTGAGTTGCTCTGGAGTGAATGAGTTAATAGAGTAACTGGCATCATCTTGAAAACAAGACTCTAGAAAATCCAAAATAGCCAGTAGAAGGGTTGAAAAAAGATGTACATTTTTACTGGAAGCCCAGATAGAGAACCTTTTTCACTTTCTTTTTGTAGATATTTCTCTGGAAGAGGTCAAAATGTGAATAACTGGGGAGGAAAGTCTGGCCTGTCTAGCCATCACCGGAACTGTAAAAAACATACAGTCAACGTGAAGGACTGAACTTCTGGGTGATATGACCGTGACGAGTGAAAGATTAGGTCTGGAGCTGAGTCTAGCAGTCAGGGAGGGTGTACCACATGAGGCCAGTGGAAGGGAAACCACACTTGCCGAAGCCACTAGAGAGATAATGAAGATGACCATGATCTTCCTCACAAACAGTTTTTGTAGGAATTATAAGTATTACAGGGGTGGGAGGAAAAGTAACAGCAGTCTAAAGTGACAATTGTGGATCAGAGACATTCCTCAGTGACTCACTCCCATAGGATGAGCGCCAAAAAACTGCTCACTTGGTGTTATGAGGAGATGTAAAAAGGTTGCAGCAAGGCTGGAACCAGTGGCTGAAGATGCTCTCTGCTACTACAGGTTGAGAGGCCACTCATGTGGAAGAAAGGCACACTGCTCAACCTGTCAGCTAGAGCACTGGACTTCCCTGAAATGTATGTTGCTATCAGAAAGTGGTGAGAAGTCATCACCCATTGCCATACGCTCATGGCTTCTTGACACAAGTGATAAGACTGGGTTCTTCCCATTTTGTTGATGTACCAAATGACAAACATATTATGAGAATAGATATCACAGACACAAGGGGAAAGAGCCCTGGAATGCCTGCATTGTTAGCAGTACTAATGTCCAAGATGTTGATATGAAGACAGGCCTGTGCCAGGAACCATGTGCCTTGGATCATCTTTCCCAAGTAATACCTCCCCAACCCCAGGTGAGAAGCGTCCATGGTCATCATGGCTTGGGATGAAGGAAGAACAAAAGGAAAGCCCTGAAATACAGCTGGTGAATTCAACCACCACTGGATGCAAGATCTGAAAATCTTTGTTAATGACACTTGAAAGGACATAAGATGTTGTCTGACAGACTATGGACTCCTAAGGAACAATGTAGAACTCTCATGTGTTTCTAGTCAACAAACACAAGGTAATTGGAGCTACCATGGCACCTAAGAGATGTAGTATCCATTTCTCTTGTGGCTTCTGACAAGAAAGTATGGCTAAGGCTTGCCTGCGAAGACTCAGAATCCTGATATGAGGGAGATTAGCAATCTGAAGTTTCATGTCCAGGAGCGCTCCGATAAATTAAAAGGACTGAACAGGCTGCAGCTCGGACTTTGCTGTACTCACTGTGATCCCAGATTCAAGCAAAGATGGAGAAATTAGTCCCTGGCCTGAACAAACAGACCCCTGAAGGAGGAGACAAAGCCAGTCCCCTCCAGATAAGTGAACACCTGGAACTCTTGCTGTCAGTTGTGAGCTGCAACCACTGCCACACACCTGGTGAATACCCTGGGGGCTGTGGTGAGACCAAACGACAGGACTCTGAATTGGAAATAACTGGCTCCTAGCATGAAATGAAAGAATGATTTGAATCGTCTCTATCATTAGTATGAATCCTGGATATTGATAGAGCCATGCAGTCATTTTCTGTTAGCAAAGGAAAAATACACTGAGCAGTGACCATCCAAAATTTTGTTTGCCTAGATGGCTGAGGTCCAGAATTGGCTTTGGGTCCCCCATTCTTTGTCACTTAAAAGACCCTTGAGTAAATTCCAGATCCTCTCTGGCCTGGTGGGACCTCTTAGATGACTCAATTCTTTAAAAGCTTCTTTATTTTTGAAGTGGCTGTGTCCCTTTGTGAGGGTGGAACATCGGGAAGTTTGTGTGTGTGTATAGGACGAGAAATAAAGAGAATGAGATGGGCCTCTAGTTATTATCATCTATACTCCTACATCTTTGAGTGACAGACAACCAAGTTTGTTGGGTGCGGGGATAAGTGCCCCCAACTGCCTCCAGACAGGGGCAGTCAGGCACACATTCAAGAATTCTGGAAAGGCATCTCGAAAAAAATCCCAAAAGCTCTGGTTCTGCAGATGACCTCTGCCCTGGGGATGCCTGTCTACTATTAGAATTCCCATCAATACCACACGGGACTGTATCACCAGAAGTATCAGGTACGAACCCTTCTGATTTGCAGAATCAAAGCCCCTTTCCATCCTTCTGATTCCTTGAAAAGCTTATCTGTGGGGTATAAAACTTGATTTCTGTGGCAGAGAGAGAGTTTTATCATCTTTTTCACTTCTGTAAAGTATTTCTTTGACTTCTGGATGAACAGAGTCAAAACGCTATAAGCGGAGTGAACAAAAGAGTTAAAATGTTCTGCAAAAATCACAAAGCCACCTCCATGCATGTCTCCTAATGGCGATGCTGGTGCCTGCTGCTCCGAAAGTGCCTTCTGTGGCAGTGAAAGAGAGGTGCACTGTGAGTAAACGGATTTCCTCTGCTCTGTAGATAGGGACCCTGAGACAGATTTGGAGAACTGTTTGATGAAATCTCCATGAAACTGAGTGATATGTGGCAGGTAATTCAGCACTCAAACAACAAATGTTGCTAAAGCATACACTTACTTCCTGAAATCTTCCAAAGCACAAAACTCCCTCTTTGGTGGATGGACAGTGGAACATGTCTGCCAGTTCCTTTTTGGTAGCTGCAGCCACCGCAATAAAATCTACAGCAGGGCCCTTGCTCAAGTAGGGATGAGCCTTGAGGGATACAAACAATGTATCCGGTTTAGGAGGAACAGGGTCAGTTGCATCCAGTTCCTTCCAGCAACATTTGGAAATTAGGTCTACTATCTCGTCAATGGGAGGAACCACCCGAGAAATGGACAGGCCAGCTCCAAAAGCCTCGAGGAATATGGACTCCTCTTTGAGCAGTTCCTGAATTTCTCTGAATACGACATCCGCAATAGGGGATTCCTGGGAATCTTTCCCTTCAAAGTCAGTACGCCTTGGGAGTTATTCCTGGAAGGAATCAAAGTGTCTCCTTTCACACCTGTGCTTCCTATGCACGTCTTTGATGGGGGGCTTTGGATAGGAATCAGAAGCTGACTGGGGTTCTTCAGTGAAAACAGGCTTGAGGCTTTTTGGAAGCTGCTGCCCCTACAAGACAAGATAAGAAATCTGAAGAACCAGGGAAATCCTGCAGGGGAGGGATTGATCAGTGCTTAAAAGGGAATTTATCTCTTTGGATTTGGAAAGCACTCTTTTGAATGCTTTAAAGGCCAAGCCCGAGATATATCCAGGAAGCTTAACTGAAAAAGCCAATGCCACTAGCGGATGCTAGACCCAAGAAACCCCTTTGCTCTGATCCGAACTTGATGAAAGACAGGAACAGATCCCAAACTCTCAGCTGTGAACCAACTCCCCTCAGAGTTGGCAATGACTACATGGCTCCGAAATACTTGGTGCTGACTGAACCAAAGGAACCACTGAAGTTGAAGAACGTCTCTTCAGCTCCAAGGAAGATACTCCAAAGTGAACTCAAATATAATGCTCGGATACCACTGGGAAAATTGGGGAAGGAGTTAGTAATTCGTGAGGGGAAGAAACCAGTCTCCTAGATCTGACAGGCGCTGATAGGAGCAACAGCTGGATATGGGTCAGAAAGAATTTCGTCATCATTCTGTCATTGTCCTTTTTGGTAAGACTCCTGGAAGACCTGCATGAAAGCAGTTAGGAAGCAAGAGGAGTGCAGATCTAGTGAAAGGATCTTTCGTGAAGAAATGGTGACCTCAGTTTGGGGGGATATTGGCCCTTGGAAAAATAGAGGCTTGGGAAGAGGTAGAGTAGTGGATCCAATATGGATTAGTTCTAAGCCTAAGGCTGGATCCTAACATTCTATGAATTTTGGAACTGGAGCCGAGGAGGGAGAATGCTTCGGAATCCTTTTTTTCCTCCACTTTTGGTGTATCTTTTTCTTTCGATTTTTCAGGCATGCCAAAATCAGCTGGATTCTTGACAAGTGGAGATGAAGCAAGACGCCCAGAAGAATGAGAAGGGAACCTTTCTACCACAGAGCTAGGGAGAAGTCCTTTTAATTAAAATGAATTTATTCTGACGTTCAATGATTACTCTCTGCTCAGAAGATTTACAAATACTGCACTAAGCGTCCAAATGTTCAGCTCTAGATAATAGGTGCACTTCTGAAGGGCAGAGTTTGGCAAATGTTGGCTGCAGGCCACACTTTTTAAAATTCAAGGCTTTTTCAGACATCATTACAACTAATAAAAATACAATCAATACATGTAAATATATATGTATAAAAAGGAAACAAAACTAAAAAGATGGAAGGAAAACCCTGATGAGACTAGAAGAAAAAAAAAATCAAAAGTATTTCACTTCTCACAGAAAACCTAAGCACAGAGGACTACTACTGCAGCTTCTGATGGCAAATGAGTTCTGGGGGTATCTTGCTCATAACAAGGGGATTTTGGGTAAGGGGAGTAGCCTAAGCACTGGATCCAAAGCTTGAGGTTAGCTGAAGTCGGATCTGAAGAACCATCCATTTAAGAACAGGTTTAATACTGTTATTTTAGTGAAAAAATAGTAAGAACAAATGACCTTACTGAAACTGCCAGCAAATAGAAGTTATGTACTTACCATAACGTTCCATGTGGAGTGTTCATCTCGCCTTTGTTCTTACACATGGGTTCGGAGCCGATCCTCGGCTCCGTGCCGGCCTCTTGCAAGCTCTGCATCGAGAAGAAGCTCGAGACAATCTAATACCCACAATCCCCCTCTGCCTTTACCTCAGATCTAGTTTGCAAGCAAACCAATCTACATAACAGCACATTCATGCCATACATCTATACATACATAACAGACACATATAAGCATATGTGTATACCAACTATGTACAGAGAATAAAGACAGTAGCAAAAATGCTTCTGGCCAGGCATCAAAGAACGTTCTTCCTAAGGGTGGGAGGGTGGGACTGTAAGAACAAAGCGAGATGAACACTCCACATGGAGCGTTATGGTAAGTACATAACTTCTATATGTGATAGTGTTCAATCTCCCTAGCTCCTAAATCCTGAGGAACTCACGGGAGGACGTTCTTGAGCACAGTGGAACCAAAGGTTGCTCTGTCCCTAGAAACCTTATCTACTTTATAATGAGAAATAAATGTATGTGGCTTAGACCAGGTAGCAGCCGCACAAATAGCATCAGAGGTAGGCGAGCTGCATGAGCCAAAGGCGTAGATATTGATCTTGTGGAATGTCCCTTGGGTTTGTTTAGAAGGGTTGATTTGCAGAATCGTACACATAGATTATACAATCAGTTAACCACTTTGAAAGAGTTCTTTTGGTAACTGCAAGTCCTTTCCTGCTATCAGCAAAAGCCACAAAGAGTTGATCTGTTTTCCTGTGATCTTTTGTTCTATCCAAATAAAACCTTAGCTGTCTGTGAACATCCAATTTGTGCAACATATACTCCATTTTGTTGGAGTGGTTTTGAAGAAAGTGGGTAATTCAATGGACTGATTAATGTTGTTAATAGAACACACTTTAGGGAGGAAGGATGAATTGGTGAAGAGAAACTCTGTCAGAGTGAAAGATTAGATAAGGGTGCTTGATGGAGAGAGCCTGAAGTTCAGACACTCGTCTAGCAGAAGTAATGGCTACCAGAAAGAGAGTTTTCCAGGACAAAAATTTTAATGGGCAAGAAGAGGCAGGTTCAAAGGGGCAACATTAATTTAGATAGTAACAAGTTTAGACTCCAAGGTGGCGAGGAGATCTGACGGAGGTCTAATATGAAAAACTCCTTTTAAGAAGGCTTTACAAAGTCTGTGAGCCATGATAGGAGCTCCACACTCTTCCACATGGAAATTGAAATGGCAGCCAATTGAACTCTTAGAGTAGCAGGAGAAGCACCCTGATGAAATAAGTCTGTCAAGAACTCTAAAATCTTATTCAAAGGAGCTGTAAAGGGATCAACGTGGTGTGTATTCAGAATACAAACCGTTTCCATTTGCTAGTATATGTTTTAGTAGTGGAAGCCTTATAAGCCACTAATATATTCTGGACTGCTGGTGACAAGAGATCAGACCTGGCTAAGTTGGGAATTGGAGCAGCCAAGCTGCTAGATGGAGTGACAGGAGCGGGATGGGGAACCCCTGACGAGTGAGTCAACAGATCCGGCTCTGGGTCCAGAATCCAGGGTCCCCGAATGCAGTGAATTTTCAGGGAGGGAAACCAAATTTGTGAGGCCAGAATGGAGCAATGAGAATTATCGTCCTGTGAAGGTTCCTGGCTTTCTGGAGAAATTTGGTATCAGAGGAAATGGAGGAAATGCGTACAGGAGTCGGGGCCAATCGAAACCAGTGCGTCCTGGGGACTTCCCTGGAGGGTAATAGGGCAAAGTAGCTCCTGCATTTGGCGTTCATTGGAGGCAAACAGGTCGCAGGAAGGCTGGCCCCATGTGCGAAAAATCCTTTTCGCCACTGACTGTTCAGAGACCACTCGATGGTAGCAGAATTGCTCTGCTCAGCTTGTCGGCTATGGCGTTGGATGACCCGGGATGTGCGTTGCTATTAGAAGCGACCGTGGACTCTGCCCACTGCCAAATTCTCATGGCCTCTCTGCATAGTTGATAGGACCTGGTTCCCCTTGTTTGTTTATGTACCAGACTACCGACATGTTGTCCGTCTGAACTGCAATACTCCCTAGAGGAAGAACGCGAGCAAACTGTTGGAGCGCTAGAACCACTGCCCTCAACTCTAGTACATTGATGTGCAGATTGTACTCCAAATTGGTCCATTCGCCTTGGACTGTCTGTCCCTGAAAGATGCCCCCACCCTATCAGGGAAGCGTCCGTGGTCACCGTAACTGTGGGCGTAGCACAAGCGGCCTCCTGGGAAAGGTTGCGTTTGGAGCCACCAGTTTAGGTCTTTTTGCAAGTCTTTGTTATGAGAATCTCGTGTGTTAGGGGTAGCTGTTGAAATGAGCATTGAGCAAACAGTACGCATTGTAGAACTCTCATGTGCAGCCTTCCCAGGGAATTGCAATAAGGGAGGCTGACATGAGGCCCAACACCTTCAGAACTAGTTTTGCAGAGATTTCCTTGACAAGAGTATGTGAGTCTGCAGCGATACTATCCTTTCTGGGGAAGCCTCAGAATCAATTGCGTGTGTTTAACTCTGCTCCTATGAACAAGATATTTTGTGATGGCTGAAGTAAGGATTTTCGAAATTTACGGAGATCCCTAGATGAACACACAGTTGAAGAACATAGTCTCTGGCCTGCAGTAGTTGGCCGGGTGGTGGCTGAAAGGAGCCAGTCGTCCAGATACGGAAACACCTGGAATCCCTGGCGTCTCAAGTGAGGCGCTACCACTGCCATGCATTTGGTGAAGACCCTGGGGGCTGAGGTCAGACCAAAGGGCAGGGCTCGAGAATGAAAGTGACTGGCTCCCAGCCGGGCGCAAATGATCTCTGGATGCCCTGGCCATTTTGATGTGGTAGTATGCATCCTCTAGATCTATTGAGCACATCCACTGTCCTTCTGTAGAAATGGAAGGATCGACTGAGCGTGACCATTCGAACTTTTCTTTCTTGAAAGTATTGAGGTAACTCAGGTCTAGAATGGGCCTCCAGTCCCCTGTTTTCTTTGGAACTAAAAGAACCTTGAGTAAGTCGAATCCTTGCTGGTCCGCTGGGACTGGCTGGATGACTCTTTGTCTAACAACTTTGAAATTTCTAAAGCTGCTGGCTCTGTACATCTGGGAGTCTTTTCTTTGGAATGGGATAGGATAGAAAGGGTATGGTGTAACCTCTGGTAACTACGCTTTTTACCCAATTGTCTGTAGATATATCTTGCCAGGCCTGAGGGTAAAAGGCTAAAAGACCCGACTGCCTCCAGAGCAGGACAGTCGGGCCTCCTCTCAGGAGTGCTGAAAAGGTTTACCAGGGAGTGTATCCCTGTCACCTTGATGTTGCGGACCCCCTCTGCCGCCAGGGCAGCGTCTTCCACCTCTGCCCCCTCCTCTGCCTCTAGAGGGGGCATCACCCTGTGTGCCCGGGAAAGACCCTTGATTTGTTTTCGAAACCACATTTTCCCACCGCGTTGCCCTTTGGGGTACGGTCTGGTTGGGGTGGAAAAACGGACTCCGACAGCAGACAGAGTCTTTCCCTCTTGTTCACACAGGGTCTCCTTTACCTTGGGGCCAAAAGAGTGGCACCGTCAAATGGGGCGTTGTAAAGGAAGACTTGAAGGCTTCCTAAAGGGCGCATCAGGATTGTCTGAAGAGCAATCGCTGAAGCTGCTGCCCTACTCGAACCTTCTGCGTGAAATCAGCCTCATGGGCGAGTTAACAATCGATGTTAGGGTATTAAGTTGCGCTGTCACTTTCTCTGAGACAGCTGCATCTGTAGAACCCTGGAGGGTATCTCCCAACTCTTTGACTAGATCCCTCTGCAGGCGTGTAAAATGGGTCAAGTAGTTCAGGGACGCATGGAAAAAGCCGCTGAACTAAAATAAACTTCCCATATCTATCCATCGTCCTAGAATCTTTATTAGGCGGATGGACAGAAGAAGACTCCGACATCTCCTTTTTTGGCTGCAGCCACCACCATAGCGTCTACCGGAACTCCTTTAGTAAGGTAGGACTTATCTTGAGGTGCTGTGATGTACTTGTTCGGTTTCCTAGGAACAGGTCCCACTGTGTCAGGCGCCTCCCGCCCTTGAGCAATAAGTTCCATTAGTTCGTCAAGAGGCGGAGTGACCCAGGAGGAGGAAGGGCGAGCACCAAATGCCTTCAGCAGAACTGACTCATCCTCAGAAGGAAGGGACTGCCAGTCACCTCTCTGTTTCAGGATCTCCAAAATGTCTGAAAAGAGACATCTTCTGAAGGTGATTTGGGGACCCTTCGGACGCATCTAGGTCAGTATCAGATGTTATGGATTCTTGTGGAGAATCCAAGTGTCGCCTCTTACACGGTCTCTTCGTAGGGACTTCCGCGTGGGAGCATCTGAAGAAGCCTCGGAGGAAGGGGCACCCTCCAGGGGTGGCTGAGACACTGGTGCCCGGATGTGGCCGTGGGTGCAGATGAAGACAAAGGCCCTTGGGAGGAGAAACTGCTTCCACTGATGTGGTTGTCTGGAGTGACAACACCTTCCTCATCAGGAATCTCCGGCTCGAAGAAATGGGAAGAATTCGATCCGTGCCGCCCGAGGATTAGCCGGGAACCCGACACGCGGACTCAGAAAACCTCGTCGGCTCGAGACTGCAGATCAGCCTCTTCCGGCTCCAAAGACTGAATCGGTCTCGGAGGAGGAATGGATGGAGATACAGGAAGGCCTTCAAGTTTCGACACCAGCTGGGTGGAAACGAAATAAGTTTAGAGAGGGCCGAATGCTCCAGCAGCTTCTGCACCACGATCCACATCGACATCCGAAGTTTAGAGGAGGAACGGGCGGAGGGGGTGAAGGCGAAAAGGCAGGCAATATGGCCGAAGGAGGAGCTCCATCACCGGTTCCAAGACTCGAGGCTCAGGAACCAGTCTGTGGAACCGGTGATCTAACTTTGAAGAAGAGCTCGAGCCGGTGACTTGGGCTCCATGTTCTCATTTTCCTTAGAGACGATGCCTGGTCAGAAGCATCCAAAGCCTCTTGGAAAGCTGGTTTCAAAAGACCCCTGTCCATTAGTTTCCTGCGCCTATCTGTCATGACCCTCCCACTGAAAGAGTGACAAATGGAGCAATCCTCTTGTAAGTGGAGAGGGCCAAGGCAGTAGACACAGGAACTATGGTTGTCAGTGACCGACATTTTTTGGCCACACTGACAGAAACCAGACTTTGCCTTCTCAGACATTGTAGGTAATAAACAAGTCTAGAAACAAATACACAGTCAAATCCGGGAAAAATAGTCACAATCAGGTAAATGTCACAATCAGGTAAATGTCAAATCCGGTTAGTCACAATCAGGTAAATTTGACTCAATATAGTAGTATATGGTAAGGGTGTAGGCCCCGGTACAAAAATACCGATAAAAAGGTTAACGGTACCAAAGAACTACGGAACCACAACACAATCACACAAGGTAATACTGTCAATATTAAGTTAAACAAAATTCTCAATAAAATACAACAAAAAGTTATATCTTAGCTTAGAAAACCCTCGAGCTAGCTCCCAACGATGCGAATGCAGCAGCCCCAACGTCACGAAGGCAAACTAGATCTGAGGTAAAGGCAGAGGGGATTGTGGGTATTAGATTGTCTCGATGCAGAGCTTGCAAGAGGCGGCCACGCGCGATCGGCTCTGTAAGAACAATGAACACTATCACATCATTAGTTACAGGCAATTAAATTCTATTTTTAGCACCTCCTCTGTATCACAAAGTAACTCATCTACAGGCTGCAAATGTCCATCCTCCAACACCCCTAACACAAATGGGATCATGAAACTAAATGCAACAAATCCAACAAATAGTTCATGAGATCAAAATTAGCAAAACTAAAAAAACAAAATTCTCAAACAAAATTTGATTTTATACAAAAACTGAACAAGCACTTTTACACTCAAACTGCTTTATCAAGTTAAAAAATTGCACTGAGAGCAAGAGTGCTTATTGTTTCACTTTTTATTAAGTAAATGCAGTGTATGTGGTGTCAGCAAACACTTCGCTTATTTTATGAAACTAAATGGCTCACCTCTGAAAAAGACTCATAGTGAAATGAGAGAATGTACATACCTTATTCAAAATTTGTTTTGGATATGACTTTCCTCCACATTTTTTAAAATTTGGAATATTTCTGTGGAAAGTTGAACTAAGCCAAGCATTAGAGGTGACAATGATCCTAATAGGACACCTGCTCAGTTTAGCTACTTGATTTATGCCATACCACAGGGCTTCTACGCTTGAATTTGCATACACTTTACACTGTACTGCACCATCTCAGAAAGATCTGTATTAAGATCTGTATTACATAATTACTCCTAAAGTGGATGACGTTCAGATTACTCTGCAGTTTTCCTCGGTCTTAGAGCATTGAAGGTAGGTTGTGCAATGTTGCTGTGAACTGAACTTATATGGCACCTGATGATTCAAACACAATAATGACATCAACTCATGCACCGTTTTCTGGCTGCCAGTGACAGGAAGCATTTGGCTGACAGACCACAAAGCTTTAAAAAAATCCCAGCAGAACAGAAGTAAAAGGTTGCTCTTCTAAACTGCATGTTTACTACTGTTTCCCAAAATGGTGCCCCTGTCTTAACTCCTATCTAAGTACATATTACAAGTGACACCAGTACCACTATGCTACAAAAGCACTGATATTTCCAATACATAAAGAGACAATTAGTTCTCAATCACTTTCAGATACTGCATTTACGTTAAAGGTGTCCTTGGAAGACTTTGTTCTCTTTATACTGCTTGCTACATGAATTTGTAAAGTACAGGGACCACAACCTTTAAGTCAGCCATGACATTTGTAGACATCACACTTGATTCAATTGTAACAGCGAGCTGTGCTTTTGTGTACGCAACAAATAATCTAATACTGATGTTTTTGTTTGAATTGCTCATGTTTTTCATACTTGGTATTTAGTTTCATGGCTGCTTATTTCACTTTATGAGCTATTATCATCACATTATTCATGCATATATGCATGCATTTCAAAATAAAATTTTTAAGTGAAGTTAATTTTTTATTTATTTTACAATCTAATTGCTTAGGGTAGACTGGTCTATTAACCCTTTTAACTCACAAATGAAAACAAGAGTACAGTAAAATCAGTGCACAGTATCCCAATTTAGTAGTAGATTCAGTACTCAAGAATAAATACATATAACATATTATATAAACAAGACACAGAGTATCACAAAATTCAAAACAGATTATGACAAAACCCAGTCTATATACGAAGTCTATTTACAAAATTTACAAGTGGAAACATTTCTATAAATACCTGTAATTATAAGCTCCACTTAAAGGTCAACAGGCAGTTATAACAAGATATTTAAAATGCCCTACTGAGCATTTGGCAATGTATATAGGACACTGACAGGGGTCCAAAAAGACAAATGATAAAATCGGAAAGAAAATTATAGTAGTACTGCTGGAACAGAATTCAACCTCAAGTCTTGGTGAGCATCTTCAGGTGGTGAATCCTATTTTCACAAAATCTCATCAAGATGACACTGAAATATACACTATTTTATATAACATTTGTCATGAACAGGTAGGTGAAAAAAAAGTAAAAGACAGCTGGGTGCACAAAGTCCCAAGATAAAAAATGTGCCCAATCTTGGTATGCACAGTGGTGCCAGGACTGGAAAAAAAATAACAGTGTAGAATCCTCAAGACACAGAATCCTTCCTACAATGAGATTAGGTCAGGCTAAGGGGAAGGCTGGCCCCCACATTGTATAAGGAACAAGTAGTACACAAACTGACAGGCCAAAAAAAGAGCCATAAAGATGATAGAGTGGACTACTGAGGATAAGAAAGAAATTATGTACTGTTACTATTTTGTAACAAGCCCTGAATTTCCAGGTAAACTATATTCGAAAAGATTAAGAGAAAAATTAGAGTAAAGACAAATACTTGCACAAGAGAAATTGTCAAAATCTTCAAATGCAAATATGGGTTCATTAATACAACAGCTCAATGAAAAATATTACACAGACAAAACCCTTGGGACGCTTGAATAAAGAAGGGATTCCAACACCCTGGATCAACTAATCCTTAGTCTCAACCAGGGGCTCCAATATCCTAGACCTGGTCATTACCAACATGGAAAATTGATGCTCCACACCTATGGTCACCCCCCTCTTTGGTCAGGTCTGACCATAAGCTAATCACCCTTGACATCCACATCCCACCCCCACACCCCAGTAAGGAAACCTCCATAAAAAACTCCTCCAAAGCCAACTTCATGCTACTCAAGTCAGAAGTGACAACACTTCAAGACACCCATGCTGTAAATTCGACTGCTGAATCCTACACGAAGGTAAAGTACGAGGACATCCACTCATGCATGAATCGTGCCATCCCCAATAGAACTACGACACTCTCTTCCAAAAAAAGGAAGCCAATCTGTTGGTCACTTGCCATAAACAAACATTACAACAAAAAGGAAGAAACTATTGCAGAAAAGAGGAAAATCCTAGGATGCAAAAGACTCCCTTATCAACCTCAGTAAGAAGCTAAGAGCCCTCATAAAATCCTCCAACGCTGGTTATGAAAATAAAATTGCCAAAGATTCCAAAGACAATCACAAGGCATTCTATAGCTATGTCAAGAATCTAAATGGCAATGCTCAGATCTGCTCTGAGCTACAACAGAAAAGCATTAAATATACTGATCCCAAGGATATTGCCAATATCCTGGCAGATCGATTCAGTGCAAACTTCACCCCCCCTCTCACCCCCTAAAGGGCCCATCTCAATACCGAAAGATTCCCAAATTCCGGTAATAATGGCCACACAGGTAAAAAATGCACTCTCCAAAGCTAAGAAAACAGCATCCATGGGACCAGACGACATCCCAGGCTGTGTACTATATGAACTACAAAATGAACTGGCACCTCACCTAAGTGCCATGTTTAATCATAGCCTCACCTCAGGCTTCGTGCCCACTGAGTGGCGCACAGCTACAGTTATCCCACTCCACAAGGGGGGATCCACCTTGGATCCCAGGAACTACCACCCCTTCAGTCTGACAAGCCTCATATGCAAGGCCATGAACATATTATCATGGAACTTAAAGACATTGGCAACCTTCAAACACTAGACTCCATGCAGTTTGGGTTCGTGAAGGGCTGATCTTGTCTCCTGAACCTGACTTTTTCGAGTCAGTCTCCAGAACCATGGCCAAGGGTAAGGTGGTCAATACAGCCTATCTGGACTTCGCCAAGGCCTTCAGCACCATCCCCCAACTCTGGAATCATAGATAAACTTACTAAGCTGGGCATTAATCCCTACATCACTCGATGGGTTGCCAAATGGCTTACTGAAAGAACCCACACTGTAAAAGTATTAGACTCCAAATCCAGCTCCAGACAAGTGGAGTACCTCAAGGTTCAGTCCTGGGACCGCTCTTGTTTGGCATCTACTTCTCTGAAGTGCAGGCCAACACACTAAGGGACTCTGGCTAACAAAGTTCGCAGATGAATGCAAACTAGGAGCCATTATTGAATCCCCAAATGATGTGGGCATTCTACAAAAGGCCCTTACAGAAACAGATGCTTGGTGCCAGAGCCATGGGCTCAAGCTCAATGCCAAGAAATGTTTTTTCCCCAAAGGGGATAACTATACATGTACCCGTGAATTACCACATAGGTGGCAGTACACTAAACACCGAAAGTGTGATAAGAGATTTAGGGACACAGGTGGACAGTGGTCTCACCTTCGATAACCACATTGCCACAACAGTCAGGAAATCCTTCTATGTGCCACACCTCATTACTAAGGGCTTTTCATCCAGAAAAAAGGAGGTCATTGTCTCACTGTACTCATCCCTCATTAGACCCATTATAAAATGCAACGGCCCGTTTGGTATGTACCTCTTAAGACATCTGCAACAAGTGGAAAGGCCGCAGAAATAACTCACTAAAAGAATCACAGGCCTAAAGCAGATGCCCTATGCTGACAGTCTAAAAAAGCTACACCTGTACTCTGTCACATACCGTCTACTCAAAGGCGATCTCTGCTTAACATACAAGGCCATGTCAAACTGAGAGCTGTTGGACATGCTACACTTAAAGAAATCCCAAACCCTCGGAGACACACGCTCCAGGGATCTAAACCTTGTCATCACAATGAACAAAACATGCTGGAGGGATAGGTTCCTGACCCAGAGACTCCCCAGACTCTAGAATAGATTGCCCATACATGTCAAGCAGAGCACCTCTTTGGCTCTCTTCAAAAGGAACCTTAATGACTGGATGGGAGATAGGAAATTCACTCCAGGGATCACGTCAATCTAGACAGGGGGTCCAAGGAAGTAAATACTGTGGGAAGAAATAGCCAGGGAATTGTTATGGCTAGGCTTGTATATGCCCTAGGGCCGATGGCCTAGTACCAACCTATGAACCTATAAGTGCGAAAATACAAAGAAAAAAATGTACATATTTTTGAAAGGTATAAAAAGAAACATGGACATGGGGGAAAAAAAGAGACCTGATATGCTGCAATAT